>NC_088169.1:373543-426043 GCF_028769735.1 Zonotrichia leucophrys gambelii
TGTGGACTCTGTAGCACAGAATGAAATGTGAAACTTCCACAGAATTTCTCATGAAATGAGAAAATTCCACAGAAATGAAGAATTTTCCATGAGGAAAATCAAATGTCTCAAGCAATTTTGGCCCCACTGCAAGGAAAACAGGATATGGGCAGTCTGAGGGACTCCATTACTAAATCCTAGTGGGTTTAGTAACATACAAACTGGGGCAGTGTAAAATTTGGGATATTTTGGAGAGGTAAATTGGCTTCTTCTTCACCAGGATTGGGTTGCTGAGGAAGTTGTCACCTTCTGGTGAAAAATGACAAGTTATTAGTGGGTTTTAAGCCATTATTCAATAAAATTCAGAATATATCACTACAATTCCTCATGGATACAAGGAAGTAACTCCAATGAACACCTGTGATTATACCATGGCAATTTGGGTGCTAAATCTACACGTAAAACACATTATTGATAAAAATCAAAATAAATCATTGCTTTACTCTCTCTTTTTGCAACCCAGCCTTGAAGGGCTCTACAGTCCCGACATTCCAGGTTTCCTGAGGTGTTTCAGTCTGGAGAAGAAGAGGCTCGGGGGGACTTCACTGCTCTCCACAAATCCTTGACATGGAAACATCCTGAAAACATCACTTTTGGGACTGACCATGCTTGGTTTGGTGTAAGTGGTGTTTCTTTTGAGTTATTTTTACCACAAAAAGCAAATATCACCATTGATGACACAGGCAGAATGGGAAATTCAGACAAAGTTTGTTAGAATTATGAGGTGCAGAAATTACCCCCTGGCTTTCTAAATTCCTTCTCAGAGAGGAATCTGGGCACACCTGGACCCAAATCTTACCCCCAGAATAATCACCAGTTATACCTAAATTATTATATAGATGTAATTGAATTTTATACCATTTTTTCCCTCAGGATTAAGAATGGCAACCCAAATATATTTATATAAAAATAATATATTATCACAACGATTAGACGCAAAACCTTAATCAGAATTATTTACTATGGAACAGTAGTCACACCTACTAACAGAGTGTACTAGATTGAAGCAATTAAATTAATGTAACGATTAATTAAATGAATATACCAATTATTGTGTAGAGACTGATGTCACTCACCCAGACCAAGGAAAGGGGGCTAAATTTGGGTTCATTCTCGAGGGAATTCCCCGCTCCTGGGAGGAATCTCCACGAACGGGAAAGCTCAAAGCCTCTCCCGTTAAAAAGCGGGACTGTGTTTTGATGGGATAAAGTGTCTGTCAGTCAGTTGTCCGTGGCGGCTCAGCAGCTTTAGATAAGTTATCAGCACTTTCCCTTGTTAGTTCCTTTATCAGGGCCGCTATCAGCTGTGCCACATCTTCACCTCATTAGCAGGGTGATTAACTCCGGGATGGATGGGCCAGGGGTTATTCAGCACCAGAACGATGTCCCCTCCTCCCTTCACCACTGACAGCTTTGCTTTGGGTGTTGTTTGAGTCGGTTTTCCCTCTCCGGGCACAGCATCCCTGTCCCATCCTGGTTTTAGGGAGGCAGGATAGGCACGGGAGGGAACAGCTCTTTTTAGCTTTCCTTTTCCCTTCCCTTCTTTTTCTTTTTCTTTTCCCAATTGTAAGGGATGAAATGCCTGAACTCCGAACCGACGGAGCCTTGGCTCCCTCCTCAGGATGCTGGATTCACCCCAACTTGGAAGGAGGCAGGAACATTCCTTGATTTCAGAGGGTGCTGGGGAGGAATCTGGGCTTTGCCAACAACTCTCTGTGCCCCAGCTTTCCTCTCCCCTTGTCCCAGACGATCTCTGGAGGGCTTGGATGGGGCTTGGAGCAGCCTGGGACAGTGGAAGGTGGAACTGGAAGGGCTTCAAGGCCCCTCCAGCCCAAATCATTCCATGGTTCCCTGATTTGATGATTCTCAACATCCCTCGTGGAGCTGCACACGAGCTCAGCTCCTTGTTCCCTGTCTGAAATTCCCCTGACATCCCTTTGCTCTTTCCTGGAAAAACACTTGATTTATTCTTTCCAGAGGCAACATTTCCCTTCTCCTTTTCCACGGGTTTGCCTTCTGTGTGTTTATTGTTTTCCTCAGTGACCTGGGAGACTCTACAACCTGACCTAACTGTAACCCTGGTTTCCTGCTGCAGATAAAATACTGTTAAATGCACGACAAAGAAAAAAAAACCCACACCAAAAAAAACCCCACCAAACCAACCAGCTGCTGTTTTTCACTGGGGTAAAGAGAGTAAACAGCTCGTGCTGTTGCTCTGAGAGGGTTTTGAAGACAAATGTTCTGTCACACGTTTTGTGCACAGTCATTTTTTTATTAGGGAAGAGCAGAGGATGTTTCTGAGCCGCCCAGGCCAAGATAAACACAGGGAGAGGAGTTGTTTTATGGGGGTAGGACTGGAAATTTTTGTGCTGGAGGCTGGGGACAGGTTCAGGGCACAGCCATGGATGCTGCCATAGAATCCCAGAAGGGTTTGGGCTGGAAGATACCCCAAAGCCCATCCCACTCCACCTTCCACTATCCCAGGCTGCTCCAAGCCCTGTCCATGCTGGCCTTGGATACTTCCAGGGATGGGAAATCCACAACTTCTCTGGGCAACATTGCAGATTTTCCCCGATTTTTCCTGGTTTAAGATCAAATTTTCCACTTCTTACTTATCCCACGAGGTTCCTTCTAAATAGCCAAAAACACACACACACAAAAAATATATATATTCATATATAATTGCACACACACAACCCCATTCAAGCCTTTCCAAGGAGGATGTCAGGAAAAACTTTTCTCTCCTTCCATGATAAAAAATTAAAATCTATTTTTTTCTGGTTTTTTTTTTCCCTTTAAAAACTCCATTTATTTTAAGACAGCAGCACAGCTCTGGGGGAAATATAGCGAGAGCGACCACAAGGTTTGGACTTAAAGCCAAACTTTTCCCAAGGGGAAGGACAAAAAAGCCAAACTTCCATGTTGGCTAATTAGGCAGACAAACCTCAGGCATGAAACTGGAGGTGGAGTTCATGGCCAGGGTTGTGGTGCAGGATTCCATATTTATTTAATTGCTGTTGATGTGACTTTTCCTCATTTTTTCCTCTGCTTTTGGATGCAGAGCTGTCACAGGTGCAGAGAATTGCTGCTATTCCTCATCCAAAAACCTTCAAAGCCAGCTTGGATGGGGCTTGGAACAACCTGGGATAGTGAAAAGTGTCCAGGTGCAATTGGATGATTTTTAAGGTCCCTTCCAACCTAAAACTTCTGTGATTCCATGGCAAACTAAGAGAAAACATCATAATAAAGTGTGTGCCAGACCACTTTCTTTCTGAAGTGCTGCTCCAGAGCCAACTGAGAGTTCAATAATTTCCAAGAGAGTGTTAAGAAGCAGCAGCAGGATGGGGATGAGAGAAGAAAACCGAAAGCAAGACAACAGCTAAATGTGTGGTTTGAGTGAGTTCAGTGTTAATTTAGGATATTGTGGTCATTTCAGACAGAGAGAGGGAAAGAAAAGGGTGGGGAGTGCTGCAGAGATGATTCTACTAAAAGCTAATTTCTATATTAGCACTGGAGAATGGATTTGATGCAGCCACACCTCTCCCATTTGGAAAGGAAAAGTGCATTTTTCCATTTTGAAACGAGTGCTGATTTCTTAAAGTCTCAAATGTCAGTGGCAAAAGCATCTTTAATTTCCAAAGAAATGCGTCTGAATTGATTATTTCATCCGCTCTTTTCAATCTGTGGAGGACCAGGTACAAAATCAAGCAGTTGCTGATCAAACCTAAAAGTTTCACTACAGCTCTTCCCAAAGTGCTCCATCAGGGTGAGTTTGTAGTTCATGTCTCATTTTCCGTGAAGCACAGGTTGAGAACTCCAAGCCAGTTCTTCCCAATTTACAGAGAAACAAAAGGAAAAACTCTGTGGTTTTTGAATTGCCACTATAAAAAACTGCCACCATTTCTGAGGCTGAAACATGGAAAGCCACATCAGGTCATCAAGAAAACAGGGATCTTTCTGATTCAGATTTGGCCTCAAACAGAGGTGCTGCTCTTATTATTTGTGAATTTGGGCTCTTAAAAAGTTCTATTTTCAGTTTAACGAGAGACTTTTTAAAAGCTTGGCATCCTGCAAAACAGCCTGTATGGATAAAAATCCTGTTATGTACTCAAAAATCATAGGCAATAACCATCATGTTTTAACAGGAAAGTTTGTGGAAGGAGAATTACCCAGAGCAGAAATCCCTCTTAAATCTTCAGAGGTGCTTTTCCCCTGGACAAAGAGATAAATGGAACCCACTGGACCTGCAAATCAATTTTTGTATTGTTAGACAAAAGTGCAAATGAGTCTTTTGCACTCTTGACCCCAGACAGGCTGACTTTGGTAAAGGCAGGTCAGTCCCTGCTTCCTTTATTGCTGAACACTGATAACCGCTCGGAATTATCTCTGCCTGAAACCTGGAGGTTGTGTGGGGAAGGGGATGAGAAACACGAGTCCTTCCCGCGCTCTCCCCGTTCCGCAGCCCGGGCCATGTCGGGGGCAGCAGGAGAGGGGGAAGAATGTGTCACAACCCAAGAGATATCCCAATGGGAAATATACACGAGAGGGCAGCAGGAGTTGGGATGGGGAGAAGGCAAAAATCCCACTAACTGTCCCTGCAGAGAGATGTGAGTGTCCCAGAGGATTCCTACTGGGACGATGCCCAATAGCTTTCTTTGGGTAAAGGTGAGAGGTAGCAAGACCTCTGACCATGGGGACAAGATGTGCACTGTCCCATGTCCCAGTGGGAAGACAGGAGAGAGCTGGGATTGTCCCAGGTGAGAGCCAGCAGTGCCAAGGAGCTGTGCCAAGGAGCAGACGCTGCAGCCCCAGAGCTGCCCTGGTGGGACGATGGCAGTGAGGGAAAGCTGTCCCAGTGGGAGGGAGATGTGAGCAGGCAGGAGCTGTCCCAGAGGAGAAATGCCCTCAGCTCTGAGATGTGGGACAGATCCTTGCTCGCAGTGAGTGAGGAGGAGCCTGAGCCTTGTCCCGCAGGGGGCCCAGCTGTGGCAGCCCCCCGAGGGCTGTGGCAATTCAGTTACCAAAGTAAAAGACATTAAAATGATTTTTGTTAGCACTAAAATGTCTGATTCCTAAATATTCTGTGTTTAAACAAAGCCACCTAGATAAGCAACCAGGCCATGCAAGCAGCCAAGTGCAGGTGTCACTGTGACAACTTGTGCCTCTTCCAGCAAACCCTTACCAAAGAATTCACACATCTTCTGCAAATACTTTGTATCTGGGTGAGCTTTCTGTTTTTAAACTCACCTTTGTTCTCTGCTGAGCTTTCTGCAACCGTGCCCACAGTGAGCCCTGTGTAACACACTCCTGAGAGCCTGCAGGGACATCCCCACAGGATGCTGCAGAGCTTAAAGGGAGAACACTGCCTGCAGTAAGGCAGAAATGAAGGATGCCAACTCACAAAAGACATCAAGACACTTTAAACTGATAAATTCTACTTTTTCTTTCCAGCAATTCAATGCTTGAGTGAAAAAGAGGGGCTACTAGGGGCTACTGTGCTTAGCTGATTTCCATCCCTTTTCCTATTATATGTCTGGGTAATTTATTATAAAACCAACAGGAAGATGAATAGTAAGCATGAATAACAACAGTGAGCTCCTGCTTTTACAGACAGACAGCCAAGAGGGTTCTACATTCCCCTAGTACCAAACAGCTCCTTTACCCTGACAAGAGTCAGGGGCACAGCACCAGTCCTGGAGGGTGCTGAGCCCCAGCTCTGAGTGCTCCAAGCTCATGCTCAGTGTGACTTTGGGACCAAACTTTCTGAAGGATCCCTGCTGGTCTCAAAGCCCTCCATTAGAATCCCCAAAATCCCTGGGGCTGGCACAGCCCTGCCAGCCCATGGAGTGCCAGCTGTGCCCCATGGGCACCTTGTGCCCAGCCCAGAGCACTCAGTGCCACCTCCAGGGGACACCTGCAGGGATGGGCACTGCAAAGCTCCCTGGGCAGCCCCTGCCAAGGCCTGAGCTCCCTTTCCATGAGGAAATTGCTCCTGGTGTCCAACCTGAACCTCCTCTGGCCCAGCCTGAGGCTGTTCCCTCTCCTCCCCTCCTGTCCCTGTTCCCTGGCAGCAGAGCCCGACCTCGCCCCCCAGCTGCCCCCTCCTCTCAGGGGGTACAGAAGGATTGTTCCTTTCTGAGGCCCTCTCCTCCTCCTCCTCTCTGCTTTTCAAATCCAAATAAGAATCACTGATGGATGACAAAGAAATCCCACATGAGTATTTGGGCCTGAATGTCACCCATTTCCTCTGCCCACAGGGACAGCCAAGTGTCCCCTCCTCCCTTGCCCAAAATCCAACAGCAGAGTCCCCAGGCCAGCATTCTCTCTGTGGGAGCAGCAGAAGGGAAGTTTGAGGATTCTGCAGCCCTGAGAGAGGGGAAGGCAGGAATTCTCCTTTCTTTCAGTCTTTTCCACACCAAAGGAGACTCCTGCATGGGAAAAGGAATTGTTCATGGTGGAGCTGCCCTGCAGGGCTCCAGCCCAAAGGAGAGGCCTGGGGAAGAGGACAGTTGTGGGAGAATAGATTGTGAGAAATTGGGAATGGGGCTGCTGGCCAGCCAAGCCTCATCCTTAATGACACTGACAATGCAGCAGCCCAAGACACTTTGCATTTGGCAGCTGGCTAAAGAGAACGTGAATGGGCACTGTAATCAATATGTGTGCAATGTAGTTCATTGATTAGATCGCGCTGTTCTGGAAGAGGTAAATTATAAGGAATTGTTTGGTTTGCTAAAAACATTATGGCATGCTTTACACCAACAAACTGCACAGTTCTACATTCTCCATGTTTGTAGTCATTCTGACTTGCCTGGGCTCATTGTGGAAGGAAACACCTGTAGAGATAAGCTGACAGCCCCAGTGTGGGCTGCCCCAGTACCAGACACATTACACCAGGAAATTGGGTCACACCAGCTTTCCACCAAGGGGCTTGAGCCCTAGGACATCAATTCCATCCTACATCTGCAGCAGCACGTGGTGACATTGCCTCATGCTCTGATTGTCAGCAGCATGTCACTATGACTCAGGATGGAACAAACCCCAGGGGCTACAAGCTCTTCAGCTATGGCAACCTGATGTTACTCATGTTTCAGAATTTGGTTGCCTTAAATATGTACCTGTTTCTGTGGACACTGAATTCTAAGGCCTGTTGGGGTTCTTTACATGCAGGAGAAAAGGTAAGAGGTGTAATTTCACATTGGTGTGGTGCTTTTGCAGCCTTAGGTAATACCACATGTAAAAACTGATCATGGTCCTGGTTATGTAGCTCAGTGCACCCAACAATTCCTGCACACTGGGGTGTTCACCATGTCACTGGTGTTTTGCATTCTCTGACTGGTCAAGCCATCATAGACCATTTTCATTCTACACTTAAAGCCCTTCTTCAAAACCAAAAAGTGGGAATGCAAGGTGAAACCCTGCAAGCAAGAGTGTGGAAAGCTGTGTTTACACGAAACCATCTTACTATTCCTCCCTTGTGTACAATACCTGTTATTCTAATGTGTTTTTGTCATTACAGTCACCAAGTGCCAGGAGCCCTGGCCCTGCTCCAGTCTGGGTTTGCAGTTTGCAGACACAAGCCTGGGAGGGCCCATGGGATCCTGTTCCCTGGAGGAGTGGATGTCCCTGCACCTCTAGAGATACCAGAGATCTGTGGGTGCCTGCTGGTTGTGTTTGACCTGTGTTGGATAACACCCCTCAGAGCAAACCTGGCTGTGGCTCACCTGACTCCCTGGAACAGCAGAAGGTTTGGGTGATGGGAACACACAGCCTATAACTTATTTTTGCATGTTACTTCAGAAAATAGTTACTAAACCCTTGTTAATACTTCACAGGAATAGGTGCAAAGACTTTAATGACATGTGCTTGTTAATATCTCGTAGGTGTAAGTATAAACTTTGGTGATGTGTATGAATTTGGGGAATGAATTCAGGCCAGTTCACAGATGCATTCTGGAGCAAATGGAAGTTATGCAAGAGCTGCTTTTACCATGTTTGTTATGTTTTCTGCAAAGGGCCCTTGCAGAGGGATGGTAAACATAGAATTTGCAATTTAATAGAAAACAGGGGGTATTGTGAGAGAATGGATTGTGACAAGTTAGGAATGGGGCTGCTGGCTGGCAGAGCCTCATCCCTCATAGAGTGCAGCTGTGTGAAACAGGTGAACATGGTGAAAGGAAAAGGAGCCCGGAATGCTGAAGTGCACTGAGCAATCACCAGAGGGCAAAGGGCACACAGGTGGTATGCATAAGGCAGAAGGGTATAAAAGGTTGCACTGGGGAGCAATAAAGTGCTGATGCTTGAAGCCATTCTTGGTGTCAGTTGTGTCTCTTCCATTGTCTCTTCCATCCAACAGTAAGATGTACCAAGAGGTCTGGGAACGGGAAGAATGTGTGACAACCCACGTGGTGTCTGAATGGGAAGTAGATGTGAGTGGGCAGCAGGAGCTGGGATGGGAAGAAGATGAGAGATCCCAGAAGCTGTCCTTGAAGAGAGATGTGAGTGTCCCAGAGGATTCCCAATGGGATGATGCCCAAGAGCTTTCCCAGAGGGAAGGTGAGAGCTACCAAAACTGCTCACCGTGGGGACAAGATGTGCACTGTCACATGTCCCAAGAAGACAGGAGAGAGCTGGAATTGTCCCAGGTGAGAGGCAGCAGTGACAAGGAGCTGTGCCAAGGAGCAGACGCTGCAGCCCCAGAGCTGCCCTGGTGGGACGATGGCAGTGAGGGAAAGCTGTCCCAGTGGGAGGGAGATGTGAGCAGGCAGGAGCTGTCCCAACAAGGCTGTGACATCAGCTCTGACACCTGGGACAGATCACTGGGTCCAGCAAGAGAGGAGCCTCAGCCTTTTTCCTCAGTGGGGCCCAGCTGTGGCAGCCCCGTGGGCACAGAGGTGGCAGCAGAGGCAGTGCCTGCCCCAGCCAGCGCCTCTCCTGCCCCACGCAGACCCCCCAGCCCCTGGCCTGCCCAGCTGGGAGCCCAAGCCCCCAGGGAGCAGCAGCAGGATGGGGCAGTGTCAGCATCAGTGCAGGCAGGGCAGGAGAGTGAGGAGGACAACGAGAGGGAAGGTGATGTCAAGCCAGAGCTTTCCCAGTGGGAGGGTGAGAAAGTCACGAGTTACCACCAGCTCTCCAGCTGGGAAGAATACCGGGAGAAAGACCTGTCCCAAGGAGAAGTCAGCAGCTCCCAAGACCCCTCGGACTGGGAAGAATACAGAAAGCAAGGACTGCCCCGAGGAGATACCAGCTGTGAAAAATTTTCTGACTGGGAAGAAGACTGCATTAGCCAAGACTTGTCCAGAGAGAATGGCAGCAGACCTTTAGGACACTCCAGTTGGGAAGATGACAGCAACAAGACGTTTGTGCCGGAAAACTGGGAAGATGAAATCGAGCACAGCATTGAGCCCAAGCACTTGTGCCCAGAGGAAGATGAGTGGGAAACGGTGAGTGTCGTGGAGCTGCCCCCAGGAGAGGACGAACACCAAAACCAAGACGTTTCTGCAGCTGATGGAGTCCCAGTGCCCGTCCCTCAGGAGGCCTGGGCTGAGTGCCCGGCACAGGAGCCGTGCAGCCAAGGGCCGGCGCCTGCCCCGCACAGCCCCCCCGGCCCCTGCCCTGCCCCGCTGGGATTCCCGGCCCCCGGGGAGCAGCCGGCTGCGCCCAGGACACGTCCGAACCGCTTCAGGCGGGCGCTGCGGGGGCTGTGCCGCTGTCCCTGCCTCAGGCCACGGCCCGAGGAGTGAAACAGACCCGGAAAAGATGAAGAAAAAGAACACGACAACAAAGGAGATGACTACAAAGATAAAGAAAACTATAAATATATTGAAGAAGAAGAGTAATAAGAATGTATGATGAAAACATGGGCAAGAAAGGGTACCACAACTCCCAGCTTCTGGAATCCGATATTGTTTCATGGTTATTAAGTTGCTTTGCAGCAAGAATCTGCACATGAGGGGTTTTTCCTGTGAGAACAAGAGTAACGCTGGTTTTACTCCTTGTGTGCTGCAATGCAGCCCCAGAAAGGAGAGGTGCTTTGTGCCTGTGTGCACACACGTCTGAAGTGTGAGTCCTCCACTTGTTGCACTTTGATTGTGAAGCTTTGTATTCAGCTGTTGAGTTTTTCCTTGATGCTGCTAAATTGAGCTTCAATGTTTGCAAAATAAAGAGCACAGGAAGCAAATTTAAGTTTAAAGTGTGTTTCTTATCCTATCGCACACCCCTGGCCCCGGTATCGGCACGGGGGATTTCGCCCTGGGGCAGCCGTGTGGCGATGCTGCCGCAGCCGAGCCCAGCCCCTGGGGCCGCAATCCGCGAGCACTTCGCAGGGCACGGACACAATTTCAGCGCCGTCTGTCTTTGTGCTCCGTGTTTGTGTGGCCGGTGCGGGCGGAGCGGGGCTGGCAGGAGCCGCGCTCCCCTCAGAGCCCCTGGGGGCGGCAGCAATGGCGGCGCCGCTCCCTCAGCGCCCGGCCCCGGCCCCGGCGGGCGGGGAGCCCTGGGCAGCGCCCTGCGGGCAGCAGGGAGCGAGCCCCGGCCCGGCCTCCGTGCCCGTGGCGCCGCAGAGGCCGGGGCAGAGCTGCAGGAGTCTGGGCTCCCGCACCTCCTGTCCAGGGCAGCCAAAGCAGCGGGGCCGGAGTCTCTGGCTGTGCTTTCTGTGCCCGCCGGGGCTCCTTGATGCTTGGGGCTGGAACGGGACGGCCCCGCTGCCGCCGGTGCCGCTGCTCTGGTGTGGGAGCAGCAGCTGTTGGGTTCAGCTGGAGGGGCTGAAAGATCGCTGCTGCAGCTCCTCCAAGGCAGGCAAGGGAAAAGCTTTTGCATGGGCCGGCAAAGCCAAGCAAGCCAAGCAAAACTGCAGCAGGCAGAGCCAGGAACAGCTGGGCAGTGAGGCTGGAAAATGGGCAGCCAAGGAGCCCAAAGCTCCCCCCTTGCCCGCCCCACACACACCCGGCCCCGGGCCTGGAAGGTGCAGCAACCATTTCTGGGGCACAAAGCAGAGGCTCCTGGAACGGACTCTCAGCACAAACCAGTGCAAGACAACGGCAAAGAAGACAAAGAAGATGAAGAGAAAGACACAGAAGAAAATGAAGAAGATGAAGACAACATAGCAGATGAAGAGGATGAAGACACTGAAGAAGATGAAGACAGAAAAGATGAAGAAATTGAAGAAGACAAAAAAGAGGAAGAAGGCCAAGACTAAGACAAGACAGAGAAGGCTTATTTAAGGATACATAGAAGACGAATATTCATAAGAATTTAGAAATACTTAGAGGAAGAAGAATAGGAATTTAGAAATAGATATTAGAAGAAGTGTAATAGGAATAGGGATCAGAATAGGAATAAGAATTTCAAAATACTTAGAAGAAGCAAAGAAGAGTAGGAAGAAAAAGAAGAGTAGTAAGAAGAAGAATTTAAAAATAGAAAAATGAAGAGAAAATTTAATGAGTTAGTAAAAGTAGGAAATAGTTTACTATTATTCCATATTGTATATTTACTTTACAGTCTATGAATATGCAATATGTTGTAATTAGGATATATTCTAATGTCCCAACACTGTTCCCGTTCTTGAAGAATCTGTGTGTTTTCTAATAAAGTTTCTAAAAAGGCGCAAGAACAGAGTGCCCAGGTTTCATTTGCTGTCTCTCAGCGGTGCCGATGCATTTCCCCAGGCAGTGGCACGGAGTCCCCTGTGAGCAGGGAGTGCTCAGCCCCAGCGCAGCGGGAGAGTTGCCGGCCGGGCGGGCAGGGCAGGGCTGGCGCTGCTCTCTGCAGGCCAACTGAAGGCGCCCGTTGGGGCCGGCTGAGAGAGAGCTGTGCTGGGAGAGAGCCCTTGGCAGCGGGGCTGTGCAGCCGCCAGAGCGGAGCCAGCACAGCCCCGCGGGTTCGCTGCCCGCGGCCCGGCAGCCCGGCTGGGCCTGTTCCTCACAGCCCGGCCCGCCTGGAGCAGCCCCGGCCCGGCGGGAGGGGTTCCCCCGCTGCAGCCCCAGCCGAGGCGGCGGCAGCAGCAGCAGCCGCTCTGTGCCGCTCACACCGATCCCTGCGGCAGCGGCTGCACGGGGCTGTGCAGCCACAGAGCCCAGACCAGCGCGGCCGGGCCTGAGCAGCGGCTCTGGGGCTCTGCTGCTCCTGCTGGGCAAAGAAGATGAAGAAAATGAATAATTAAAAAATACACAGAAATAGAATAGTATTGGAACTTAAAAAATATGTAGAAGAAGACAAAAAGGAAAAGAGTAGTAAGAATAAGGGGAATAATAATAATAATTTAAGAATACACAAATGATGAAATTTAATGAATAATTCAGGGACAACTCCAATCTCTGCTCTGGTGCAGGGACAGCACCCAGGGAGGGCTGGAGCTGGGTCAGGAGGGATTTAGGTTGGGTTTCAGGGCAAGGTTCTTGCCCAGAGGGTGCTGGCACTGCCCAGGGAATGGGCACGGCCCCGAGGCTGCCACAGCTCCAGGAGCCTTTGGGATGCCCAGGCTGGGCTTGGTGGGGAGTCAGGGCTTGGACTGGATGGGTCCCTTCCAGCTGAGGATATTCCATGATTTCATGGAATTTCAGGAGAGTGGGCAGCAGGTGCAGAACAGGTCTGGCTCAGCGTAGATGGAATTCCCAAGCTCTGATGCTTCTCTGAGCTTGGTGGTCCCAACACCTCCGAAGACTTTAGGAACAGGCTGGAGAAATACCTCTCAAGAATAACGATTTTTTAAGGCAGTTGACATTTCTTGTCCCTTCCAGCCCTATGTTTCTACCATTTGGGAACTTTTCTTAAATAATACTTTTGAAAACTCACCCTGGGGGTAAATTTACTGGGTTATATCTCCAACAATGCAGCAGGAATGCACTTCCAATGGGCTCCTCTATTGTAGGTGTGAAGAGCAGCAGGAATTCAGGTGTCACTTCTACATCCACCTTTCCACCATGGAAAATACTCCCTAAAAAGCTTTGAGGTGAAGGAAGAAACCGGTTTGTAATTCTGAGTCTATTGCTTCCAGAGAATGATGAGACATTAACAGCTAAATGAGAAAGCCAGCAAAAATCCAGACTGCCTCATCCCATCCACAAATTGAATAAAACTTTTCTTTATTTCTACAATTTTTCTTTATTCTCCCTCATCTTGATTTGCTTTTTCTTCACTGAACTTTGCACAAGTGGCTAAAATCCGGTATTCCCTTGACTCCACTCAAAACAAAATCCCTAAACTCCTCCTCTGGTGGTGCAGGCACTGAACAAATGGCACACAGAGACCACATGGAAGAGAGAAAAATTATTTTTAAAATTAAAAAAAAAACCCCAAACCAACCCCAAACTGCAGCCTGCCGTTAATTGGCGCCACCCAAATGCCGATGTACACGCAGGGCAGGCAGCGGTGCAGTGTGTTAAGAGATGTCTGTATCTCTCTTGGTAAATAAATTGTTTAGAGCTCTCAGATTTCCAGCTAAATGCTGGTGGAAGTTTATCAGAGAGTGTTGGTTCAAAAGAGGAACTGGCAATTATCACTCAATTACAGCCCTTGGAAATCAGACAATGAGGCACCATTGGCACGGCCCCAGGAAAACACTGAGCACAGAGATACTCCTCGGGCTGCTGCTCCTCGCAGGAACAAGGATTTCATTCGAATCCCGTGTACACTGAGCGCTCGGATGTTGTCAGATCAATTTGCCCCTTTGATTTTTCAGAGGCCCTGTGCAGAAAAAAATCATCCCAGCTATTCCATTGTTTACCAGGCGTTGCAACTGAGCTTTTATGGGGGATTTAAAGCCTGGAAGAAGGAGGGGATGCATGGAACAAACTGCTGAAAATACCACCCAGTCACCCATGGCAGCTCCACAGAGATTTTCCCAGGTCTGGTGGGATTTTTGAATGGAAAAATTCAGTTTTTTAAGCAGCAAGGATTTATCCCACCAGCATTGCCTGGGGAGGGGGGTGAGGGCAAACAGAGCAGTAAAAAAGTGAGGTGAGAGAAATGAGAGAAATGAGGTGAGTTAAATAACCTGGGAGAGTGAAAAGTTCCCTGCCCACGGTAGGAGGTGGAACTGGATGAGGTTCAGGTTCCTCTCCAACCTAAACCATTCCAGGATTCCATGAGATGAAAGCACTGCTGTACAAATCAGAGAAATTCCCTGTGGAGGAGATGCAGTGCTTCACCTCAAACCAGGAGGGCACTTGAAAATAATTATCGTGTCAAACTTGATGGGATTTGTCTGATTGGTCCCAGTCAGAGAGCTGAGACATGAAAAATGACATCAATAAAAGATAAAAATATTTCCTAGAGGGAAGATGGAACAGTTGCCACTGATTTTCTCAGAATCTTGTAGAGGAAGAAATGTTCCACACGAAGATCAGATCGGTAGAAACCGTGAAGCAGAAGTGGAAAACTTTCTGCAGAACCTGAATTTGCTCATTTAGAAACAACAGTATCGTTTCTTGGAAGGCCCCGAGAAATGTCACAGAAACATGAAAAGACCTAAATTTAAATGCACAGATTGATGCTCAGATAGGGTGAACTTGTTCTTTATCAGGAAGGACAGGCTTTAGGGTTTGGTAATTCAATTGCAAGATAACACAAGTGGAGCAAGAAAATGTTTTCAAGTATTCTTATCAAAAGGCTTTGGTTTGGGAAAGGGCTTCCTAGGTTCTTATCTGATAGGTGAAAGCTTCTTGTTTTGTATAAAATAATGATTTTTGTTCATTTGCTCAGGGAAGGAAAGAGGGAATTCTATTCAAAGTAAGACTTGTTGACAGAAATTTCTTACATTAAGCCCCAAGACCTTCTAGAGAAGGCTGGAGAGGGACTTTTCCCAAGGGCATGGAGTGACAGGAAAAGGGACAATGGCCTTAAGCTGAAGGAGGACGGGGTTAGATGGGGTATTGGCAATGAGGAATTGTTCCCTGGCAGGGTGGGCAGGGCTGGGATGGAATTCCATCCCTGCATCCCTGGCAGTGCCGAAGGCCAGGCTGGATATTGGGGACAGTGGGAGGTGTCCCTGCCATGGCAGGGGTGGCACTGGGTGAGTTTCAGGATATTCCTGTGCTGGCAGGAAAGGCTGGCACAGCTGGCATTGCTCACCTGCACAGGAGAAGCTTTGGGCTGAGCTCAGGGCGGCCTTGCAGGGCCTGGAGGAGCCCCAGGAAAGCTGGAGAGAGACAATTGCCAGGGGATGCAGGGACAGCACACAGGGAATGGCTGCACACTGAAAAATTACAGTTTTAGATCAGATATTTGGAAAAACTTTCTCCCTGGGAGAGTGGGGAATAGAATTCCCAGAGCAGCTGGGGCTGCCCCTGGATCCCTGGCAGTGCCCAAGGCCAGGTTGGACACTGGGGACAGTGGGAGGTGTCCCTGCCATGGCAGGGGTGGCTCTGGGTGGCCTCTGAGGTCCCTTCCAGCCCAGAATGATTCTCTGAACCGAGACAAGTTTGTGCATGACTGTCAGGGAGCAAATTGCTGGAATTGCACAAATAACTGGAATAATCACCTGAAACTGTCATGGGATGCAGGGGTCAACACTTCTTCCTGATGCTACTGGTGATGAATTTGATGTTCAGGGAAAAAAAAAACATCTAAACCCCCCAAACGCCTTTCAGCATCCAGCTATCCCTCCCTGTGAGTATGAATGTGATCCATCCCGTGGAATTGCTGTGGAATAACCCCTGTGAAAGGAACAACTGAGCTGTTTCTCAGTGCCCAGCAGCAGGAGCAAGGCCCGGCAGAGCAGCAGAGTTTCCTCCCTGTCCTGGTGTGGGATCTCAGGACCTCAGTCCTGAGGACAGGAGGGTTTCACCGGGGTGAATGGTGAAGGGATGAGTTAATTAGAGAGTGAAACACAGGGTTTAGGATTTCTGTACAGGGGGGTTTAGAGAAGTAAGATGGAGGAATTGGGGCGTGTCCTGTCCTTCTTCTTCTTCTTCTTCTCCTCCATCTTCTGTGGTGATGGTGGCACTTTGGGATTGGTCATTACTAAAAGTGCACTGGCAATAAGGGTAAAAGGTATTGGGGAAAAATGATAAATATTGTACACGTAACTTTGGGTATAAAGATAGGTGACTGCCCGGAGGGCAGGGAGTGTGCTCATGGCTGGCTGCTGAGCAGAGCTCTGTCGGGCTGAAAGAAAATCTTTTAGATAAACAATTAATAAACATAAAAACCGAAAGAAGAACTGAAGCCTCTTCTCGTCCTTCGATACGCGGGCTGCCCCAAGGCCACTCCGGGCCTTTCCAGGCCCTTCAAACAGACCAGAAAAACCCGACATCCTGGCTCACAGCAGGCAGTTCCTCCTGCCCCTGTTTCCTCAGAACCCCACGCTGATATCTCAGCTCTTTGCAGCTACTTCTGCTCCGAGGCGCAGATGTGTGGGATGCAAGATAAACTAAGGATGGGAAATAAATCCCCAGCGTTCTGCTGGGGTTTTCTTTCCCAACAGGAAGGAATCCTCATCACTCTGCAGCTCTCATCTCCCTGCAGCGACAGGAACGCTGTGGTTTGCCTGGCTGTGGTGTTGATGCTCTGCACCTCAGTTTTGGCTCAGCTCTGGAGAAGAACTGAGAAAAAAACATTATTTCTTATAGTCTGAGTTGCTCAGATTTCATATCCTGGCTCGGTTTTGGGTCAGTTTTATAAAGCTGAGGTGTGGAAAAATGTCTATTTTCCAGCAGACTAATTTCTCCTTTGCCAGCTGTGCTGGCTTCTGCCTCTCCTTTCTTGTAAGTGAAAAAAAACCCAAATATCATCTGGCTCCCTGAAGGGGAATTTTAGCCTCATTCAGCAGGATTCTCCACTTGCTCACATGCACTCCCAGCCTCACTGACAGCTGGAAGGGGCTGAGCACAAAGGGTGGGATGAGGAAAACAGGTGAGCACAAGAGAGGAGCAGCTTTGGAAGGGGCCCAGCACAGGATGGTAAATTGGGATCAGCTTTTACCCCCTGGAAATTGAATAGAAAAGTGTTGTGGCAGGATTTGAGTCTGCCAGAGCTGCCATCCTTCTGGAGAGTTCCTCAGAGAAACAACAAAACTGCTGAGAAAATGAGGTTATAAGTGTTTATCCCAACACCTCCACCTGCCCACTCTGTCTTTGTGAGGTTTTGGTCCTAGAAAATCTTTGTTTGGGGTCTCCAAAAATCTTCTTTTTGAGGTCTCAAGAGGTGTTTGCTCCTTATTTATCTCAATTATTTCTCTTCCCTGACGTCCCTGGTTTGGGAAACTGTATCTTTTTCCATCAAAGGTAAATCAGTAGTGAAGAAAAGATTTAAAAGAAAAGGAAAATTAGCTGTTTAAATCCAATTGGAGCTGCACAAGAAGTTGCAGGACAAGGACAGTCATGCCTTGATTTATCACTTCACAGTCAGGACAATGTTAAGTGTTGTTCTCTGATATCAGTTAAACCTCCTAAAAAGATGCTCTCATTTACCTGATGATATTTAGGCAAGAGGAAAAATGAAAAGAGAAAAGCAGAAGAGGACATTTTCCTTGCTGTTTCTCAGCCCCACCATCCCTCCTTTGCATTAAACAGGATTCAGAAGATTTTCTGGTTTTCAGCAAACCACTTCTCTGCAGTGAATTTATTTTAGCAGTCAGCTGCCCTCCTGGAAAACATCTGTATTTAACAGAGAGCCAGGCTTTCAAAAAGCAGAGCTTTAAAATTCACCCTTTGTTTTAAGCCAAAAAACCCTAATGTTATGTGAGAAATTTCCACAGGAAAAGAGAGAAAAAAAAAAATAGAAATCTTGTCTTCAGATGGACACAAATTTATAGAGAGATGAATCATAAATGTCACGCTCTGAGGGAAGTCTGCCCAGAGAGTTCCTTTTCCTGCTCATGTCGAGCTTCTGCCTTTGTGCTTCAGTGCCTGACTGACATCCCCTGGAAAGTTCGGGGACATTTCAGGGACATTTCCCCCACCCTGTGCACGTTGTTTGTGTTTGATTGCATTTCCCACTGGGCTTTTCACCTTGGGGGTGGAAAAAAATCATCTCCCAATGTTGGTTTTCATGGCTTTTATAGAGATGGGATAACTGAGAAGTGTTGGCGAAGATTTTATTTTATTATTATTTATTTTATATTATTATTATTTCGAATATTATATTATATTATATTATATTATATTATATTATATTATATTATATTATATTATATTTATTATTTATTTATTAATTTATTTTAATTTTTCTATTATAATATTACAACAATATTATATATTAATAATATATAATATCAATGTATTATATTAATATAATATATTAATATAACATATCAATAATACATTTATTATATGATTATACTATATACTAATATATTATAATATTAATATAATATTATTAATATATCAATAAATACATTATTTTTATTATTTCTTATTATTTCTATATTATTTATTATTAATTCATAATTATAAATCATAATTTTCTTTATTATTGTTATTACTGAATAGTGAGACACAAGAGATGGAAGACTCGATGCCATTCCATCAGAAGCCACCCTGTTTCCTGCTTACAATTCCTTAGAAATGTTTTTCAGCCTATCAGCTTTTGCCACACAATGCTGCTATTATTTCTAACACCAATCACCTATATTTTTACCTATATTTAACACAAATCATCTATATTTTAATCTATATTTTTACCTATATTTAGCACCTATCACCTATATTTTACCTGTATTTAACACCACCTATATTTTTACCTATATTTAACAACCACCTGTATTTTTACCTAAATTTAACACCAATCTCCTATATTTTTACCTATATTTAATACCGATCCTCTATATTTTTTCTGATATTTAACACCACCTATATTTTCCCTATATTTAACACCAATCCCCAATATTTTTACCTGTATTTAACACCACCTATATTTTTACCTGTATTTAACACACCTATATTTTTATTGATATTTAACACCAATCCCCTATATTTTTACCTATATTTAACACCAATCCCCTATATTTTCCCTATATTTAACACCAATCCCCTATATTTTTACTGATATTTAACACCACCTATATTTTTCCTATATTTAACACCAATCCCCTGTATTTTTTCTATATTTAACACCAATCCCCTATATTTAACCCCACCTATATTGTTCCCTATATTTAACACCAATCCCCTATATTTTTTCTATATTTAACACCAATCCCCTATATTTTTACCTGTATTTAACACCACCTATATTTTTACCTGTATTTAACACACCTATATTTTTATTGATATTTAACACCAATCCCCTATATTTTTACCTATATTTAACCCCACCTATATTGTTACCTATATTTAACACCAATCCCCTATATTTTTCCTATATTTAACACCAATCCCCTATATTTTTACCTATATTTAACACCAATCACGTATATTTTTGCCTATATTTAACACCACCTATATTTTTACTGATATTTAACACCCATCCCCTACATTTTTTCTGATATTTAACACCAATCACCTATATTTTTACCTATATTTAACCCCAGCTATATTTTTACCTATATTTAACACCAATCCCCAATATTTTTGCTTATATTTAACCCCACCTATATTGTTACCTATATTTAACACCAATCCCCTATATTTTTCCTATATTTAACACCAATCCTCTATATTTTTGCTGATATTTAACACCAATCCCCTATATTTTTACCTATATTTTTACCTATATTTAACACCAATCCCCTATATTTTCCCTATATTTAACACAAATCCCCTATATTTTCCCTATATTTAACACCAATCCCCTATATTTTTTCCCCACGTGGTCCTGCTACAATGCATCTCTCACAGTTCTAATTCTCTAAAATATCTGATCTTTCTGCAAGGCCCTATTTTGAAATTATTGAAGCTTATTTCTAGCTCACTCTCTCTCTCAACACTGTCATCTCTATCCCATGGCCTTCCTAAGCCTGCACACCTTATCTCAGTTGAGATTTTTTTTTTTTTTTTTTAATTCTGAAAATTCTTTAGAAATCCATTTCTCACAGCTGCAGTTACTGTTTTGGCCTGAAAAATAAATGTGTGTGTGCACAGATGTGTACCCATGAACACAGAGGAAGATGTTGGTGTGTAAATACCTAAATATATATATTTTTATGAAGTATATTTACAGGAGGAATATTTAGAAATAGGATCCTCCTCAAGCCATAAGCTCTTAGAGGTCTGTTTTTCACCTAAGATAGCTCAGCTACTTTTGGAGGCATAAAATCAGCAGGATGGCTTCTGTGGCAGTGTTGGAAACAAAAAGGTTTAATAAAAGGCAAAATAACAAAACTCTATACAGAGAAAAACTGATCAAAGTGCAAGAGGTTCTTGCCCCTGGTAAAACACCTCACAAAAGCCATTGGTTTCTTTGTTCTCTTCTTTTTCTAGGAAATTGTTCAGGTGGGACTTTTTGGTTCCTGTCATTAAGTTTGAGATGAAGTCCCCCAGGCCTATGAGATGCCTTTTTCACCTAATCAAGGAGAGAAACTTCTGGGCTTATTTCCTTTTTAAATAGACAAAAAAGAGTTTTGTCACTCTGTCAACACAACACGTGAGGCAGGATCTTTTTCTGGGAGACCACAGCAAAACCCACAAACATTTTCTGCACCTTGAACTGAATATTCGGAGGGATTTTTCACTTTAATTTGGTTTTCCAGGGGGGCAAACCCAGCAGGAATTCGTGGAGGAAAAGTGAAAATGCTGCTCGGGGGAGTCCCCCAGGGTGCTGGGACCCAGGACCTTCCTCTGGGTGACTCCAGACCCTGGCACGGAGTCAAAACCACCTGTGCCTTCCATTTTAGCCCATGGAAACAATTCCCAGCTTTGTGTGAGGAGTTACAACCACAAGGGTTTGAGTAGAATGATAGTCAGTTTGTCACAGGGTGAAAAAGTAGAATTTTTGGGATTTAGAATGGAGGTTCAAGAGGCAAGATGGAGGAATCTGGGCGTGGCCTGTCCTTCTCCTTCCTGTCCGCCATCTTCTGCTGGCATGGTGACACTTCTGGGTTGGTTTAGAGTAGAGACAGACTGTCTAACATAGGTGATAGGTTGTCTGGTTTTTGGCTGTTTGGAGGGCCTGGAAGGGCCTGGAGTGGCCTTGGGGCAGCCGCGTATCAAAGGACGAGAAGAGGTTTCAGTTCTTCTTTTGATCTCTATGTTTATTAATTGTTTATCTAAAAGATTTTCTTTCGGCTTGACAGAGGTCTGCTCAGCAGCCAGCCATGAGCACACTGTCTTGCCTTCTGGACAGTCACTTATTTTTATACTCATAGTTACGTGTACAATATTTATCATTTTTCTTTAATATCTTTTATTTTTATTGTTTGGTGCACTTTCAGTAATGACTAATCTCAAAGTGCTACTATCACTACAGAAGATGGAGGAGAAGAAGAAGAAGAAGAAGGACAGGACACGCCCCAATTCTTCTATTTTACTTCTCTAAACTCTTCTGTACATAAATCTTAAACTCTGTGTCTCACTCTTTAATTAACTAATCTTTTCACTATTCACTCCGGTGAAATCTTCTTATCCTCATACAGGTGTCGTCTCCTGTGTGGGATCAAAGTCCAGCCACCAGACACTTCTGGCAACATTCCAGGACTCCCGAGCCCCCCAAGGGTGGTGTCGGTGGCACCTCAGTCCTGAGCTGCTGAGATCTCACAATAGGTGTTGGAAAATTATTGTAAATAAAGCACAGCAGTGCCTTGGTTTGAAAAGGAAGTGAGTTTTTTGGGAGTTTGTGGTCAAACTAACAAATGCTCGGGTTTGAATGTCAGCATCTGGTGTGGTTCCTGAGGACATGGATGCACTTCTGAGAACACAGGGGTTAAAAGTAGAGAACTCCCAGGAGAAAGGTCTGGAAGTGTCTCTGGATTGAGAATCCAAGGTTTTGTCTCGCTGTGCTGTGTTAATAATTTGCTGGGGCGAGGAGGAATTTTTTTAAAAGATTTTCATTCTGAGTTTTGTGTGTGTGTTTCTTTTGCATATTGTAAGTTAGTAAAGTTTTTTCCTGGATTCCTAAGCTAGAGCCTGCTTTGCTCTATTTCTGCTCCCATCTCACAGCAAACATCAAGCAGAACATATTTCCATGAAGTCACCAGCATTGCACCAAACCATGACTTGCAGTTTGCAGTGTGAAAAGTTAACACCACCCCAAGGGTGTGTTGTTATTTTGTGCCAAAACCCGACCTGCAGGACAGATCTCAGCAGGTCAGAGAAACAATGGAATAGATAAGAGAAAATAAACAGCCTTGAAAAGCAGAACCGAGGAATCTCAGCTTCTTCTTTGGTCGTGGGGCTGGGAAAAAAGAGACTTTTTAATACCTTGGGGTGATGTGAAGCACAGCAACCCGAGGGGGGGACGCTCTGTCAGTTCGGGTTCAGTGCCCCCCATCAGGGCTGTCCCCAGGAGGGACAGAGACACTCTCAGCCCTGTCATCCTGGCTCCCACTTGGGCTCATTTACTGCCACTGCTGGCAGGAGGCAGCCATGGGGAAAAGGGGATTTTGCAGTGACAGCCCCCGGATAGCAGAGCTGCCCTTTGTTAGCAGGGCCATTCCCCATCAGTGCAGCTCAAAATTCAGGCATCTCCTCACTGGGGGCACCCCCATTTCCTCAGCATCTGTTGGGGTGGTGGCACTGGCAGGCTGGGCATGGCTTTGGGTTATTTAGGTTCAACGAGTCTCTGGTGGTCAAGTACCCACGGCAAAGGGCAGACCACAAAAATCAGCCGGAGGGTTATTTACCATAACCATATACAAAACCACAAGCAGCAAAGGTTCCCTCAAATACATCAGAGACTCTGCACATCTCTTTATTAAAGCCTGCCTGCTACACTGCAATTTGCCTTTCAATCCAAGCAGGAATCAAAGTCAAAAGCTCCAAATCAAAGCACAAACAAATGAAAGAACAAAAATAACAACAGCAGAAAAGAATCCTTTCCTCTCCCTCCATTTTTTCCTGTTTTGTTTTAACTTTGAATTGATTTTACTCCATTCCAGCATTGCAGATCAGTGATAGGCAGCTATAAAATTCTTTTATTCGCTCATAAATAAAATATCTGTGCTGCTTGAGAGTTATCCACTCATTTTGACAGTAATGAGTGTGCCATTTTAGCAATCCATTATAAGCCATCTAAAATCCTCCAGCCAGAGGAAGCAGATACCTGGTTAGAAATCATCTCTCTCTGCCCCTGTGTGACTGATGCTGCTCCTCTGATTATTTGTATAATTCCTGTTTCTGTCCAGACACCAAACAATTTGTCTCGAGGTGTTTCTTCTTCCTAAAGGATTTCATTTTTTCCATCTTACAAACAATTTCCATCTTTTTGCATCAAGAAATTAAGTCTGGCTCCTAAACTGATTAAAACCTCAGAGGTCTCCTTTGGGTTTTGCTTCCTTCTTTTTTCAGTCTTTCTGGGCCACAGCCTTTTTCCTTGATTTCTCCTAATCCTTCTCCCAGATTTCTGGCCCAGAATTTCTTGTTCCCGATAATATTTCCTCAGAGCCCTCCTGTGAGCTCTGTCCAGCTGCTGACTCCACAGCAGCACTCAGAGGCTTTTCCCACTCCAAAGGAAAAGCAGGACGAAGCAAATTGGCATCTCCAAATGATGGGAAACTCAGCAATTACCAATTCTGGTAAGTGTGGCTGGTTTTGCCAAAGGAGCAGCAAGGTTTAAAGCTGCCAGAAGGTGGGGAAAGCTCAGGATTTTGGGAAGAGGCAGAGCAAGGGATGTCCCACAGGTGAGAGCCCACCTGGATCCCAGCGCAGGGAGGAGCTGGAGCTGCTGCAGAGCCCAGAGGAGGCTCCAGGATGGGCAGAGGATGGAGCAGCTCTGCTGGCAGGAAAGGCTGGCACAGCTGGCATTGCTCACCTGCACAGGAGAAGCTTTGGGCTGAGCTCAGGGCGGCCTTGCAGGGCCTGGAGGAGCCCCAGGAAAGCTGGAGAGAGACAATTGCCAGGGGATGCAGGGACAGCACACAGGGAATGGCTGCCAGTGCCAGAGGGCAGGGCTGGAAGAGAAATTCCTTTTCCTCCACGAATTCCTGCTGGGTTTGCCCCCCTGGAAAAGCAAATTAAATGAAAATCCCTCCGAATATTCAGTTCAAGGTGCAAAAAATGTTTGTGGGTTTTGGTGTGGTCTCCCAGAAAAAGATCCTGCCTCACGTATTGTGTTGACAGAGTGACAAAACTCTTTTTTGTCTATTTAAAAAGGAAATAAGCCCAGAAGTTTCTCTCCTTGATTAGGTGAAAAAGGCATCTTGTAGGCTTGGAGGACTTCACCTCAAACTTAAGGACAGGAACCAAAAAGTCCCACCTGAACAATTTACTAGAAAAAGCCATATATTCCTCCTGTAAAATATGCTTCATACAAAGATATATTTAGGCCTATCTGTGACGGTGCTCTCAGGGGTTTTTAGATGAAAGAAAAAATGGAGAACTGACTCTATGCTCAGAAGGCTGATTTATTATTTTATGATATATATTACATTAAAACTTCACTAAAAGAGTAGAAGAAAAAGTTTCATCAGAAGACTGGCTAAGCTAAGAATAGAAAGGAAAGAATGATAACAAAGGTTTGTGGCTCAGCTCTCTGTCCGAGCCAGCTGACTGTGATTGGTCATTAATTAAGAGCATCCAACATGGGCCAATCCCAGATGCGCCTGTTGCATCCCACAGCAGCAGATAATCAATGTTCACATTTTGTTCCTGAGGCCTCCCGGCTTCTCAGGAGGAAAAATCCTAAAGAAAAGATTTTTCATGAAAAGATGTCCGTGACACACATCCACACCAACATCTTCCTCTCTGTTGTCTGCACACACACATTTACTTGTCAGGCCAAATCAGTAACTGCAGCAGCGAGAAATGGATTTGTAAAGAATTTTCAAAAATTAAAAAAAAATAAAAATTAACTGAGATAAGGGGTGCTGGCTTAGGAAGGCCATGGATCTTGGCAATGAGGAATTGTTCCCTGGCAGGGTGGGCAGGGCTGGGATGGAATTCCATCCCTGCATCCCTGGCAGCGCCCAAGGCCAGGCTGGACACTGGGGACAGTGGGAGGTGTCCCTGCCATGGCAGGAGATTGCAATGAGTTGATCCTTAAAGTCCCTTCCAACCCAAACCATTCCATGATTCCATGGTTCTAAATCCATCCCTCCATCCTCTCCAGGGCTCCCTTCCCCACCTGAGATATTTTTTCCATCCTGTTTGCTCAGACAGAGACAAAGTGGTCTGACCTTCTGGGCAATTCTATTGAAGTGGGATTGATGGTTGTATTTACTGCTCTTTCTCCAAAAGTTTGGTCATTATTGACTAATATCTATAAAAGGATTTATAAAAATCCCAATGCGATCCAGCATTTGAAAAGCTCTGTCTGTGGGCTATGTGGGACATGGATAACTTCAGGCTTCAATATTCCATATAGACCAGATGGTATTTTCAGGAAAAAAAAAAAAAAACAAAACCCCTGAACCCTGGATCTGAATTTGTTTGGAAGTTGGGGTCAAACTGAGCAGATCATGTCAAACAAATGAAAATAAAGGGAACATCGTTGCAAAGGTGAACTTTGTTATTTTGGAGAATTTGAAGACAACATTCCCAAGCATTTTAGACATCAGTCATCCCTTGCTGGCTGCAGGGGGGAGGGAATTTAATTTCCTGCCCTGCTGTCACTCAGGAGCAGGGATCAGCTCCAGTTTGCTGCAGTGCCATAACCAACACCCTTCTCCTCTGAGCACTGATTTTTAGGGGATTTATCAACTTTTGGCCTCAAATCCTAGTTCTCCCAGTTTTCTTCAGCTCAGGATCCAAACAGAGCCCTGAGCACCTGGGACAGTGGAAGGTGTCCCTGCCCATGGCAGGGGGTGGATGAGATGATCTTTGAGGTTCCTTCCAACCCAAACCAGTCTGGGATTAAGATCAATTTCTGCAAACAGAAAAATCCCCTGAATCGCCTCAAACTTCAAATTTCCTCCAGAAGTGATGGATTTCCAGGAGCACCATCCCCTCCTTCCCCTGGGAGAAACATCTGAGGCCCAGCCAGGAGGAGCCAGAGTAGCCCCATTCCCATTCCCATTCCCATTCCCATTCCCATTCCCATTCCCATTCCCATTCCCCATTCCCATTCCCATTCCCAGTTCCATTCCCATTCCCATTCCCACTCCCATTCCCGTGCCCATTCCCATTCCCTTTCCCGTTCCCATTCCCATTCCCATTCCATTTCCATTCCCATTCCCATTCCCATTCCATTCCCCATTCCCCATTCCCATTCCCATTCCCATTCCCAATTCCCAGTTCCATTCCAATTCCCATTCCCATTCCCTGTCCCCGTTCCCATTCCCATTCCCATTCCCATTCCCCATTCCCATTCCTGTCCCCATTCCCCATTCCCATTCGCATTCCATTCCCCTTCCCCCATTCCCATTCCCATTCCCCATTCCCGTTCCCATTCCCATTCCCATTCCCCTTCCCATTCCCATTCCCTGTTCCATTCCCTGTCCCCATTCCCATTCCCACTCTCATCCCCATTCCCACTCCCATTCCCATTCCCATTCCCATTCCCATTCCCATTCCCCATTCCCCATTCCCATTCCCATTCCCATTCCCATTCCCATTCCCTGTCCCCATTCCCATTCCCATTCCCTGTCCCCCTGTCCCCATTCCCATCCCCATTCCCATTCCCCTTCCCCCATTCCCATTCCCGTTCCTGTTCCCGTTCCCATTCCCATTCCCATTCCCATTCCCATTCCCATTCCCATTCCCATTTCCTGTCCCCATTCCCATTCCCACTCCCATTCCCGTTCCCACTCCCATTCCCTTTCCATTCCCATTCCCATTCCCATCCCCATTCCCCATTCCCATTCCTCCATTCCCGTTCCCATTCCCTGTCCCCTGTCCCCATTCCCATTCCCATTTCCATTCCCATTCCCTGTCCCCATTCCCCATTCCCACTCCCATTCCGTTCCCACTCCATTCCCTTTCCCATTCCCATTCCCATCCCCATTCCCATTCTCCATTCCCGTTCCCATTCCCTGTCCCCCTGTCCCATTCCCATTCCCATTTCCATTCCCATTCCCATTCCCATTCCCCATTCCCCCATTCCCATTCCCATTCCCATTCCCATTCCCATTCCCATTCCCCATTCCCAGTTCCTGTCCCATTCCCATTCCCATTCCCATTCCCCATTCCCATTCCCCATTCCCATTCCCATTCCCCATTCCCATTCCCATTCCCTTTCCCCCATTCCCATTCCCATTCCCATTCCCATTCCCCCATTCCCATTCCCATTCCCCATTCCCATTCCCATTCCCCATTCCCATTCCCCATTCCCATTCCCTTCCCCCATTCCCATTCCCATTCCCCATTCCCATTCCCATTCCCATTCCCATTCCCCATTCCCATTCCCATTCCCATTCCCATTCCCATTCCCATTCCCTTCCCATTCCCATTCCCCCATTCCCATTCCCCATTCCCATTCCCATTCCCCCATTCCCATTCCCATTCCCATTCCCCCATTCCCATTCTCATTCCCATTCCCCCATTCCCATTCCCTGTCCCCATTCCCATTCCCATTCCCCATTCCCTTCCCCATTCCCATTCCCCTTCCCCATTCCCATTCCCATTCCCATTCCCATTCCCATTCCATTCCCCATTCCCATTTCCATTCCCATTCCCATTCCATTCCCGTTCCCATTCCCATTCCCCATTCCATTCCTCCATTCCCATTCCCATTCCCGTTCCCACTCCCATTCCCATTCCCATTCCCATTCCATTCCCATTCCCATTCCCATTCCCCATTTCCCATTCCCATTCCCCCATTCCCATTCCCATTCCCTGTCCCCATTCCCATTCCCATTCCCATTCCCATTCCCTGTCCCCGTTCCCATTCCCATTCCCATTCCCATTCCCCATTCCCATTCCCCTTCCCATTCCCATTCCCTGTCCCCATTCCCATTCCCATTCCCATTCCCAGCTGAGATCCCAGTCCAGCAGTGAGGCTGCATCAGTCTGTGCTCAGACCAGTTCAGGTTTCTTCTCAAATCTAATTTTAGACCTCCTCTGTTATTATTTATTCAACAATGTGAATGAGATACAGATTGCCTCCATCGATTGCCTTCTTTGGAATTTGCCTATTTTTATTTTTTTTTTGATATCTCGCATCCACCTTATTCCTGCGCTGTGTCAAGCCTGGAAGAGGGAAAAAAACCTAAATTGAATCCGACTGCTTTTAAAAAACTTGTTTTAACAACCATATTTACCCTTAATTCCATCATTTAGCCAGAGGCTGGAGCTCAGAGTTTCCTCTGTGCAGATCCAGTTGCAGCTGAGCTGTTGCAATCCACCCCACATGAATTTTAATTCCCAAAGGAATTAAAAAATGTGGCCTGGAATTCATCTTGGATTGTCCTCAGCAAATGCTGATGTTCCAGAGTGGAGAATTTGCTTTCATTTTTCTGCAAAACTTCTGTCCCCTTTGTATTTTGGGGGTTGCAGGGTATCATTAACAGAAAAGAAATGGGAATTTATATCCCATAAATTCCAGGCAATTAATCCATGTAGGGAATATCAAGACTTCATTAGCCCAGCTTTAATAAAATCAGGAGGAGAACTGAGAGCTCTTTTCCTTGACTGGGAGGGCTCTGGATCCAGAATCTCACACCCTCAGGGCCTCATTTTGCAACTTGCTGCAAGAAGGATCCTTCCAACCTCAATTCCAGGAATTCCAATCTGTGAAAAGATAAAGCTGTTCATAATTACTTGTTGTAATTAGTTTACTGAGACAGAAAGGTTTAATCACCACTATTGGGTTGTGAGGCTCACAATTTAGAAGGAGAATTTTCTATCGTGGTCCTCACACAACTGCCACCAGATCCAATAGGAACATTTCAAAGAATGAAAAAAAAAATATTAAAGAATGGGAAGTACTGTTCAAAAAAGAAAAATAAAAATGTTCTAGTATAAATTACTATTACAAAGTTACTGCTTTGACCATTTCTGTCTGATTTCAGGTATTTTGAGGCAGCAAACTCTACCTTGGGCTTCTTTTTTGGGAAGCAGACAAAGTTTATTTCCTGGCACTGCTAAAACAGCTTCAATTTGGACACCAGCACACACAAAGATGAGGGAATTTCTGTCCTGCTTGGAAAATCTCCTGTCTGTGGGTGTTTGCCAAGGAAAACCAGTAAGAACTGGGATCCACCCCCTGGGGTTTCTCTGTATGTGGATTAATCACATTTCTCTTCTGGGATGCCCATGGGACTGGGAGATGATGACGATGAGGATGATGATGAGGATGATGATGATGATGATGATGATGATGATGATGATGATGATGATGATGATGATGAGGATGATGATGATGATGGTTGATGATGATGATGATGAACTCATGGCAAGTGAGGCACTGGGATGTTTGGAGAGCCTTGGATGAGGGATGGAGTCCTGTCAGAGGGGTTCCCACTGTCCTCTCCCAAGCTGAATTCCTCATTTCTCCCACTTTAACGGAGCTACAGAAATGAATTTTGAATTTTCTTGTGTTCTGGGTCCAGACCAATTTCTGGAGGATGCGAGGAAGTGAAGCAGTGAAAGAAAGGGACTCCCTCAGTCCTGGGCTTTGTGCCCTTCTGCTCCCAGGTGGGTGACACCTCTGGCTCCCAAAGGAAAGGTGACCCTTGGGAAATCTGTCTGTGACGGCACAGCAGGACTGGGTGGGTAGAACAGGAGCTTGAACAGAATTAAAAGGGTGAAATGCCCATTTTTCAGCCTGGCTTTGGCACCTGAGAGGCTCAAAGTGCCCTTGGCTTTCTGCAAAAGCCAGGAAAAAAGGCACTGTGTTTCCCCTCAGGGTGGGGGAGAGCTGCTGAGCTTCCTCTGGTTTCCTGGAAGGGTTGGGAAGCTCCCCAGAGCTGGTGGAACCCAATTTGTCCTGAATTTAGGGCAGCTCTTAAATGGCAGGACCCTTCTCTTAGGAAGAAAATGGGCAGTTCACACTGCACAACATGAAATTGTGGAGATGAGAGACATCAAACCTTCAGATTAGAGATTGGAAACCTCAGCTCTTAGGATGGTTTGGGTTGGAAAGTGTGAAAAATGCCAATCACTTGTTTTTAAAAGTTTAATAGTAATGAAATGGTTATAAAAATAGCAGTATAATCAGAGTAATAATAATTTGGGCAATTAGGATTTAGGACAATATGAGTCAATAAGAACAAAGAGTTACGGACAGTCTGGGTACCTCTTTCAGGGAAAAATAAGCCAGAAAAAGGATCCACGTTAACAGAGGATTAACCCTTAAAAACAATAACCTGTTGCATATTCATACACCTCATCCATGATGCATAAATTCCATTCAAACACAGGATTCTGGCTGGGCAGTGTCAGCTCCTTCCTCTTAATCTTGATGGCGTCTTCAGGGCTGAGCAAGGCAGGAAGAAGTTCATTTCGTCTGATAATGGAGCAATAAATTCTTTTTCTGTGAAAGATTCAGGTGTCCTGTGGCTGCTGTCTGGTGTGAGTCCTTTCTTTAGCATAGTCTCTATTTTAACATTATGTTACAACCTAAAACTATATTTAACACACTACTTAAGAAAATTAATACAGCATAACTTTCTAACATATCACATATAATTATTTTAGTATTTCTGAGAAGCCAATCATAAAATAGGCATTTTTCACAGAAAGCTCCTTGAAGATCATCACGCCTTCCTTTATTCCAGCTTGCTCCAAGCCCTGTCCAAGCTGGCCTCAGCAGAGCAGGGGACAGGTAAATCCTGCTGCTACTCCGTGTCCTGCCCAATGCTCCACGGAGGATGTGTGCCAGTGAAATCCCTCCCAAATCTGGCACACAGAGGATCTGAATCCTCATTGCTCAGTTTTTCCTTCAGCAAACCTCCCTCCTCCAAGGCTGAACCCAAGAGGGAAACGTTGCTTGTTCGCTTTGCCAAAAGCACATCCCCATGAGCCACCAGCAGCAGTGTGAGGCCACAGGGGGATTTAAAGCACCTCTGATGCCCTAAATGGGGGGATTTTAATCAGGAAAACATCCTGTCAGTGCCTTGGTAATTCAGACTTCAGGGAAAGCTTGGTTAATAAAGATATTTCACCCTGCAGAGCTGCTGGAGGCAGCCAGGAACTCGCAGAGATAATGCTGTTATCTCTGAGAGTTATCAGCCCCAGTCTGTGAGCGTGGGGGGCACAGAGGACAAGCCCCATTCCCGTGTGACCCCTGAGGTGACAGTTTGTCCCTGCTCAGCCGGTGGCTCCCCCTGCCCTCTGAAGTGGTGACATGTGCAGGGTGGCAGAGGGGCCCCCCTGGAGCAGGGGGAGCTGAGGTTGAACTGCAGAGGGGGGCATATGTGGCCCGAAGTTTAGAGTCCGGCTGCTGAGGGCGAAAGGCCGACGCCCCTCTGCAATTCCTGGCCAGCGCCCTTCGGCGTCTGAGGGCCTCGGGCTGTGCTGGCTGCGGACGGGCTCACACCGCTGGTATAGGGGAGGAACGGAGCTGACCATTTCCCGGGGGTTAAACATCGGTTTATTGAAGGTGTTGCGGGATCCAAACGCGGGGAAACCAACCGGGAAAAAGTTTTTTCATAGGGGGTGAAACAGGATTATAAAGGAGGGGGGTGGGTACAGGCGGAACCAATCGGGAAAGGTGAGGGGATGAACTTCACAGAACTGACACTCCATGGAGACCAATAATCAAAAGGTAAAGGAGGGGTCCCGGGACCCCAGCCAGCCACCATCTCCAGAGAGGAGAAGGTTCTCGAAACCTGGGAGGAGAAAGGGGGTGATTGACTGGACAGGGAGGAAACAACTTTCACTGATAAGGGAAACCAGGGGAGGAGCAATTACACATCGGCAACTATGAATAGCGGTTACTATGGCAACTTAGCTGACAGGCTAGCAGTGGCGGGAAAAACTGGGGGAACGAAACCATTTTACACATAATAGGGGAGAACAATACATAAATTGGGGGAATAACACAAGAAACTTAACAACACACTACAACATTGAACCGCAGAGATCTGATCAATCCCGCCGGTTGTGCTTCCCAACTCCTCCTGCAGCTCCTCCAGGCGCTGCTGCCGCCTTCAGCCATGGATGGAGGCCCTGGAGGCTCCAGAATTCCTGGAGAAGCCCTGATGTGAGGAACAGTCTGACAAAACCAGCAACAAGAGGCAAATCTCCCCCATATTCAGATGCAGAACTCTGGAACTGAATTGGATATCAGAAACGCAAATTGGAAAAATTCTGAGCAGAACTTCAACTCATATTATTTCACACCATGGTGCAGATCCAGCTTGTGGCTCGAGGGTTTGAGGAGTCACCCATTGCTGGAAGCGGGGCGGACACTCCTGCTGATGGGAACTCTTGTTTTCCTTGGAATCCATCATCAGTCCCTGCCACGAGCCAGGCAACCCCAATCCTGCTCTTACTCAGATTTAACAACCAGAATTTTTGCATTTTCCTCAAATGAAGTGCAATTTTCTGGAATTCATAAACCACGAGTCGCCTTCCCCTGCTTCTCAATCCTGTTTTTTCCTGCAGGGCTGGGTTTCTGTTCTCTGTGAGCACATTGATGTGGGTGTGCCCAAATCTCCAGTCTGGCAAATCACCTCTTCCAGGACCACCTGCAATTTTCTTTCTGCTTTGCCAGTGTTGGAATTTTGCTTTTAAAAAATGATTTATGCCTATTCTGAGAATTGACGCTGCGAATTTTGGTGGTTCAGCACATCCCAGAGGAGCGCCTCAGGATGTGCTGGGCCAGCAGAGTTGCATCAGTTGCATCACGTCCAGGAACTCCAGCAGTTTTCTGCCTCCTGTGGTGCTCTAAATTTGATATGTTTTTAAATAATTCAGGGCTTCTTTGTGCTCCGGTTCGGCCTCCAAGCTGCTGTAGTTCCATCAGGTTTAGTGGTGGCTCGTCTGCTCCACTGAACAGACAAATTTTGGGGTCACCTCTGTGTCCAGCCTGTTGTTTACTGAGCATTTTGCACTGTTTCCTCAACAACAACCAAACAAACAAAAAACAAACAAAAAACCCAAAAAAACAAAACAAAAAAAAACCCAACAAAAAACAAAGCCAAAAAAAACCAAGCCAACATAACAAACAAACAAACAAACAAAAAAAACACAAAAAAACCCACCAAAAAAAAAACCCACCTAAAAAAACCCAAAAAAAACCCACAAAAAACCAACTCAGTAGGGCCAAAATTTGCCATCCTCAGGAAGATTTTGGCTGCCATTGTTGGTGCAAAGGTTCCTCAGAATGTTCCAGGGCTGCCTCTACCTGCCAGGAAAGAAGGGAGGAGCGCATTCCCAAAAACTGCAGCTGTTCATCCCTCCCACGGAGAAACACTGAGCTGGAGGTGTCCGGGACAGAATTCCCAATAAAAGCCTGGAGAAGGAGCCAGATGTTTGAACCTTGAGAGAGGTTTTTTAACCAGCTGAAAAAGGAGCTTGTTTGTCTTATTTTTTTTTTTTTTAAAGTGGTTTTCTGGTAGCGGTTTTGCGCTTCCTTCCATTTCCACACCACTCTGCCGCTCCCAGTCCCGCTCCTGTTGTGGGGCTTTGCTAAAACCCCAAAACAAGCCAAGGTTTTGTGCGTTTTCCTGGCTCCTTGTGGGAATTCCAGCCAGCACTGCCCGTCCTGTCCATGTGGGTGGGTGGGAAGAAAGTGGAGCTCGGAAAGAACCGCCAAGGCCAAGCGCTGCCAGGAACAGCCCGACCTCCAGCATTGGCAAATTCCACCTGGGACAGACGGACACAAGTGGCCAGGGAGGAGGAAAATCAGGAATTAGCAACGGAGCGTGGAGCAGACTGGCGGGAAGGAGCAGCGACGTGGCTCCAAACAAGGAATTTTTGCACAGGGAATGGGAGAGTTCAGCTTTATTGGGATGGTGCTGCCAAAAACATGAAATTAAATACACGAAAGGGGATCAGCAAAACTCCTCGAGCCAAAGGTTTTGGTTTTGTGTTACTCAAGACAATTTCTGCCCCTTGTTAAAACAGCATCCTCTGAGTCACGGAATGAAGGTTTGATTTGAGGGATTCTGCTGGAAATCCTGATCTCCAGGTCACTCTCTCTGTCTTTAAAGCATTTTCTGCCACATGGAAGAACTTCCAGAGGGGAAATCTCCCACCAAAGTGCCCTAGGCTGAGGTGGGCACATCTCCCCGCAGATAAAGCCTGGCCCTAACCAGAGGGACCAAGGGAAAATTTCAGAGATATTTAGGCTGGAAAAGCCCTCCAAGATCATCCCTTTGCACCTTCAGCACCTCGGGAACACGTTGGAAAAACTCACTGAATTCCACATTCCAGTGGAAGACTAGAAAGAGCTGGATGAACTGAACTTGGGGCATCTGTAGTTGGAATTTTGGCTGAGTCCCTGAAGAGCTCAAGAAATACGGAGAGAGAATTTAAAAAGGGTGGAGTGACAGGACAAGGGGGGATGGCTTCAAAATGACCCAGGGCAGGGCTGGATGGGATATTGGGAAAAAAATTCTTCCCTTGGAGGGTGGGCAGGGGCTAGGATGGAATTCCATCCCTGCATCCCTGGCAGTGCCCAAGGCCGGGCTGGACACTGGGGCTGGGACGTGGAGGTGTCCCTGCCATGGCAGGGGGATGGAATGAGCTGACCTTTGTTGTCCCTTCCAGCCCAGGCCATCCTGGAATTCCATGATTTTATGTCCTTTGGAGCACAGGTGTGGCTGTCACACACACACACACTAAATATTTTTCTGGACTATTTTTCCGTTCGTTTCCATTTCCACTGCCCTCTCAGCAGCTGCAGGGAGCCGGATTTCTCCCAAGAACATCCCCAAGCTGCAGTGACCGGGTTGAAACTGCTGCTGCTTCTGCTTTCTTCCCGCTCATCATTCCAAGCAGGGGAGCAATTTAGGATTTTCCAGCAGGGCAGCCACCAGCTTTGCACAATCCAGGAGCTCAGAGCCAAGGAATCTGAGATCCATCTGTTCCTTTGCTCGGAACTTTCCAGAAGTGTAGCTCCTGAGTGTTCCTTGTGCTCCCAAAAATCAGGTGATGGTGATGAAAACACACGGATTTCACTCCAGGAGGCTTCCTTGGGTTTTGTAGGGATGTGGACTCAAGATAAATCCCAGGAATGTGCCTTTTCTCCCTGCCTCAGGCAAAGGTGTTTGTAGGGTTGCATCACTCTTCCAGATTTATCATGGAAATGAATAAAACTGATGGAATGGAGAGGAGGTGATGGCATTTTCCTTGGAGTGGGATGAATATTTAGGAGAACCACCTTAGAGGAGGCTCCTCTATTTTATTTGGGATTTTCCCCGATGAAGGAAGGAATGATGAATTTGACTCTATGTTTCCAAAAGGTTAATTTATTGTTTTATGATACTATATTATATTAAAGAATGCTAAACTAAACTATACTAAAGAATACAGAAAGGATACTGACAGAAGGCTAAAAAGATAATAATGAAAACTGGTGACTCTCTCCAGAGTCCGACACAGCTTGGCCCTGATTGGCCAAAGAGTGAAAACAACTCACATTAATCCAATGAAACAGCCCTGATTGGCCAAAGAGTGAAAACAACTCACATGAATCCAATGAAACAATCACCTGTGGGTAACCAATCTCCAAACACATTCCAAAGGAGCAAACACAGGAGTAGCAAATGGGATAAGAATTGCTTTCCATTTTCTCTGAGGCTTCTCAGCTTCCCAGGAGAAAAACCCTGGGCGAAGGGATTTTTCAGAAAATGTGAATGTGACACTCCTCTAACCCTCTATCACTGTTTTCCTTGGAAAATCTTGGGATTTCAGGAAGGATCCCACATGATCAGGGCAGCGTTAAACCAACCCAGGCACAGGAACAGATTCCTAACTGTGTGTCGTCTGCTGAGCCTCAAATATTTGAGGTTTGCCACAAACCGAGCTGAAGTTTATTTACACCAGCAAAGGGCACCCAAGGAACAGCGGTGGCCATAAATATGCACCAAGTGTTTATCAACAGCAGATATTTACCTTAAATTTCCAGTTTGGAGAGCGGCTTCCCACAGGATCGGAGTCGTGACCTCTGTGGTTTGCTCTGTCTTGTCTTCCCTCGGCACAGCACGCGCTGGGTTTTGCAGGAAAAGACAGGGAAAAAGCGCCATGAGCATAAAATAACATCCTGGAGCATTCGTGGAAACGCTCCCCCTCTGCTTTATCCCAGACCAGGCGACTCCAGAGCTTTCTGCGCTCTCACAAAACCTTTGGGTTGTTAACTCCAGATCAGGCTCTTTCTCATGGATGTTTTTAGTCGGGGAGAAGATTCTCTGCCAGCAAAGTGAGCGAGATCCGCTCGTTGTGGGGCCTCTGGCAGCTCCCACTGGGGCTCTTCTGGTGGTCGTGGAGGAAGATTTCCTCATCTTCATGCTGGGCCAAGTGTGGCAGCGCTGGAGACACACAGGACAGCTTCTGGCTGGGTGGGAGGCGGGAAGGGGTGCAGAGGGGGGCATATGTGGCTCGAAGTTTAGAGTCCGGCTGCTGAGGGCGAAAGGCCGACGCCCCTCTGCAATTCCTGGCCAGCGCCCTTCGGCGTCTGAGGGCCTCGGGCTGTGCTGGCTGCGCCTGGCTCACACCGCTGGGATTGGGGAGGAACGGAGCTGACCATTTACCGGGGGTTAAATATCGGTTTATTGAAGGTGTTGCGGGATCCAAACGTGGGGAAACCAACCGGGAAAAAGTCTCTCCATAGGGGGTGAAGCAGGATTATAAAGGAGGGGGGGTGGGTACAGGCGGAACCAATCGGGAAAGGTGAGGGGATGAACTTCACAGAACTGACACTCCATGGAGACCAATAATCAAAAGGTAAAGGAGGTGTCCTGGGACCCCAGCCAGCCACCATCTCCAGAGAGGAGAAGGTTCTCGAAACCTGGGAGGAGAAAGGGGGTGATTGACTGGGCCCAGGGAGGAAACAACTTTCACTGATAAGGGAAACCAGGGGAGGAGCAATTACATATCGGCAACTATGAATAGCGGTTACTATGGCAACTTAGCTGACAGGCTAGCACTGGCGGGAAAAACTGGGGGGACGAAACCATTTTACACATAATAGGGGAGAACAATACATAAATTGGGGGAATAACACAAGAAACTTAACAACACACTACAACAAAGGGGCAGCGCCCACGGGATCAGGGCTGGGGAAAGGATGCGTGGCTGTGTTGGAGTTGTGGGTGCTGAGAGTTTTAGGGTTTCTGTACAGACAGACTCTGACTCCCAGGGGAGCACTGTGTCTGACCAGAGGCCATGGAAAATGCTTCCAAATTCATTGATAGCACTGGGATTACGAGTGTGTAGTTGGTGAGAAGTGTGTAATATCACAGGGTGGAAAATTTAGGGTTTGGGTGGAGGCAGGTTGTTCTTCTTCATCTTCTTCTTCCTTCTTCTCCATGGGTTTGGGTGGTTTTGTGTCATTGGATAAAAAAGTCCCCATTGCGGGCACGGGTGGTTGGGTATTGGGTTAAAAGTAATTTTTAGGTGTAATTTAATAATAATTATTAATAGTAATTTAAATAACATTATATATTTATAAACTATTAAAACATAACATTATTAATATTTTAATAATAATATTTTAGTGTAATTAAATAAAAATTTAGGTGTAATTGAATAATAATTATTAATAGTAAATATTAAAATAACATTATAATATTTTAATAAAATATTAAACATTAAAACAATAAATATTATTATTAATATTTAATTTTAATAATAATATTTTAGGTGTAATTTAATAACAATTTAGGTGTAATTTAATAGTAATTATTAATAGTAAATATTAAAATAATATAATAGTTTAATAACATATTAAACATTAAAATAATAAATATTATTAATAATATATTATTTTATTGATAATAATTTTTAGGTGTAACTTAATAAAATTATTAATTAAAGTATTATTAATAGTAATACTTAATAAATAATATAATAGCTTATAACATATTATAAATTATTATTATTATTATTATTATTATTACTACTACTACTACTACTATATTTTAATAATAATAATTTTAGGTGTAATTTGATAATAATTTAGGTGTTATTTCTTAATTATACACCTAATTAGACATGTTAGCGTTGCAACACGACACGAAATGAACGACACTCACACGCTGAGATGCCCAAAGTAAAAAAGAGCACGTTTATTTCCCGACCTCGATATTTATGGAATTCCACAGGTCACCATGGATTGGAGGATGAAATCCACACTGGTCGAACCAACAGCCCATCAATTCTCTCCTCCTCCAGAAAGGAATGCAAAACAATCATTTATTTACATGAAAAGCGCGTGAGAAACTCCATTACAAAAATGTGAACATCAGAAGAACTTTAGAAGAACAGGGCGACAGTTTAGCCCTAAAAGATCTTGTAACCGGAGATATTTGGCCATTTTGTGCCTTGTTAGTGAAATACTGCAGAAATCACTGCTGTGAGGCTGGAACATTGATGTGAAACTGTGGGATCTCAGCACCTCAGGACTGAGGTGTCACCGAGAGCACCCTTGGGGGGCTCGGGAGTCCTGGAATGTTCCAGAAGTGTCTGGTGGCTGGACTTTGATCCCACACAGGAGACGACACCTGTATGAGGACAGGAGGGTTTCACCGGGGTGAATGGTGAAGGGATGAGTTAATTAGAGAGTGAAACACAGGGTTTAGGATTTCTGTACAGGGGGGTTTAGAGAAGTAAGATGGAGGAATTGGGGCGTGTCCTGTCCTTCTTCTTCTTCTTCCTCTCCTCCATCTTCTGTGGTGATGGTGGCACTTTTAGATTAGTTATTACTGAAAGTGCATTAAGTAATAAGAATAAATGGTATTGGAGAAAAATGATAAATATTGTACACGTAACTTTGGGTATAAAGATAGGTGACCGCCCGGAGGGCAGGGAGTGTGCTCATGGCTGGCTGCTGAGCAGAGCTCTGTCGGGCTGAAATGAAATCTTTTAGATAAACAATTAATAAACATAAAAACCGAAAGAAGAACTGAAGCCTCTTCTCGTCCTTCGATACGCGGGCTGCCCCAAGGCCACTCCGGGCCTTTCCAGGCCCTTCAAACAGCCGAAAAACCGACATGAAACAATAAACACCTGAATCTGAACGTGCACTATGGTCTCAGGTGCCTTCAATCCTGACCTTGGCAGAGGTAGAAAAAAGGAAATCAAAAATGGGAATTGCTGCACATGGGGAATGGCGGACCAGGATATGATCCCTGGGGGCCTGGCCACTTCTTTTAGATTCATCCTAATTTTCACATTCAAACAGCAAAATATCCTCCAGATTCCTTGGGTGAGGTCAGGCTGGGGTTTCTGTTCAGACTCAGGGGCTATTTTCTCCCAGATCCTTCTAAATGGATTGGAACACTAAAACACTTCCAACTGCGAAATTTTAATTCGTTGGAGTTTGTTTGCTTGAACTGTTTAAATGAGGAAGAATTCCAATATTTTATCCCTTAGACCAAACCTTACTTATTATTTCATGGAATTTACACTCCTGACCGTTAAGGTTTTCCTTAGAGCAGGAAAGTCCAGCCTCTGGTGGGTAGGAAATAATGGAATCATGGAATATTATGTATTATGTATTATGTATTATGTATTATGCATTATGCATTATGCATTATATATTATATATATTATATATTATGTATTATGTATTATGTATTATGTATACTATATACTATATTATATATATATATATATATCTATATATTATTATTATTATATATATTAGTATAGTATTTTATATACTATATATATATATATTATACTATATTAATATATTTATATATATATATATTATATATTATATATTATATATTATATATTATATATTATATATTATATGAAATTATATCTAATTTATATATATAAATTCATAATATGTGGGATATCATCCACAGCTTGGGAAAAGCAGTGGTTTATTCCAATTACACCAACGAGGCTGGAGCAGCAGAGCTTTGAGGTCAGAGTATAAATGTCCTGTGAGTGACCTCTGAGAGCTGCTGGGAGGGGAATTTTGGCTTCTGATCACAAAGATTTCCACTGGACAAAGCAGCCAGGGAACTGCTGGGAAAACAGCAGCAGGAATAAAACTCAGCTCAGGAATATAATGGGAAAATCTGATTTCTCCACAGTGTTCAAGTCGTTCTTGGGAACTCAGGAATGGGAAGGGCATTGTGGATTGGCAAGACCAACCCCTCAGGCTGCATATCCTATAACCTTTCCAGTAAATGGGCTGTATCCTGGAATTTCTCACCTCAGGAAGAGGGAATGGGGCTTCCATCCCATCCAATCCCACCTCCTGGCAGCTGAGAGTTACTTCCATGGACATGCGAGTCTGGCAGCACTAAAGCTGAGTAATGCACAGCAGCAGTGCCAGGAGTGGAACAGGCTCAGCTGGAAAGCTGGGAAAAAAAAGGCAGGAATTTAAAAAAAGAAAAAAAAAAATTACACAAAACAACCCAAAAACAAAACAAAAAACACCCAAAACCAAAAACAATGAAAAGGAAACTGTCACTGTCACATTTTCTGAAAAGTCCCTTCACCAGGATTTCTTCTCCTGGGAAGCTGAGAAGCCTCAGAGAAAAAGTAAAATATTATTATCTCATTGTTTCTCCTGTGTTTGCTGCTTTGGAATGTGGCTGGAGATTGTTTATTCACAGGTGATGGTTTCATTGGTTTCGTGTGAATTCTTTTGATTTAAGGACCAATCATGGTCACGCTGTGTTGGGGCTCTGGAAGGAGTCACGAGATTTTAGTTATCTTTTTAGCCTTCTGTCTGTGTCCTTTCTGTATTCTTTAGTATAGTATGATATGATATGATATGATATGATATGATATGATATGATTGATACGATATTATAATATCATATCATATATTATATGATATTATAGTATAGTATATATATACATATATATATTATATATTAATATAGTATAATTATATATAGTATATAGTATATAGATTAATATATATAATATTATATTATACTAGTGATATTAGTATAATATTATATGTATAGTATAATATACTATATATATAATATTATACTATTATATAATAGTATAATATTATATGTATAGTATATTATACTATATAATATATATAATATAGTATAATATTATATGATATATATAATATAGTAATATATATATATATAATATGTAATTTATATACAATATAATATATTAATATAATATAATATAATATAATATAATATAATATAAAATAATATAATATAATATAATATAATATAATATAATATAATATAATATAATATAATATAATACAATATGACATAGTAGGATATAATATCCTATGATATGATATGATTAATATAATTAATATAATTAATATATAAATTAGCCTTCTGAGAACCTGGAGTCAGATCCATCAATTCCTCCTTCGTTCTGGGGACCCCAAAACCACCCCAGGAAACCCAACAGAGTTTGGCTCCCAGCAAAGCTGCATTCCTCATTCTCTGAGGAAAATCCTGTTCCAGAATGTGCTCTGTGCGTGCAGGGCTGGCACCTGGGCCGTGCAGGAAATATTCCCAGTTTGTCACAGCCACAGGGACAGGTCCGTGTCCCTGGCCCACGGGTGGGAAAGGCACAGCCTGGAACTGCCATTGCCTTTCCCAAAATGTTGATTAACCCAGTAAGGAAGGAATTGCTCGCTCCGGGCTGGAATCTGGGATCCCCAGCCGGGGATGGAGCAATGGGGTGATGCCGCACGGGGAGCCCGCCTGTCCGCACCCCAATCCTGCTCTGCTGAGCCTCCCTGGAGAATTCCCTCCCCAGGTGTGGGATCTCAGCAGCTCAGGACTGAGGTGCCACCGAGAGCACCCTTGGGGGGCTCGGGAGTCCTGGAATGTTCCAGAAGTGTCTGGTGGCTGGACTTTGATCCCACACAGGAGACGACACCTGTATGAGGACAGGAGGGTTTCACCGGGGTGAATGGTGAAGGGATTGGTTAATTAGAGGGTGAGACACAGGGTTTAGGATTTCTGTACAGGGGGGTTTAGAGAAGTAAGATGGAGGAATTGGGGCGTGTCCTGTCCTTCTTCTTCTTCTTCTTCTCCTCCATCTTCTGTGGTGATGGTGGCACTTTGGGATTGGTCATTACTAAAAGTGCACTGGGCAATAAGGGTGAAAGGTATTGGGGAAAAATGATAAATATTGTACACGTAACTTTGGGTATAAAGATAGGTGACCGCCCGGAGGGAGGGGAGTGTGCTCATGGCTGGCTGCTGAGCAGAGCTCTGTCGGGCCGAGAGAAAATCTTTTAGATAAACAATTAATAAACACCGAGACCGAGAAAAGAACTGAAGCCTCTTCTGTTCCTTTGAAACGCGGCTGCCCCAAGGCCACCCCGGGCCTTTCCAGGCCCCCCAAACAGCCGAAAACCGGACACCCAGGGACGGGGATCCCTCGGCCGTGCCTCCCTCTCCTGGAGCTGAGGGGAAATTCAGAGGCGCCAGGCTGTGCTTTCACACATGAGCAATGTGGGAAAACATCGGGATTTGGGGCATTTCAAATCTCAGCTGCATTGAATGAAACGAAATAAAATATAAATATAAAATAAAATAAAATAAAATAAAATAAAATAAAATAAAATAAAATATAATACAAAATAAAAATCAAATAAAATAAAATATAAAATAGAATAGAATAGGATAGAGTAAAGTAAAATAAAATAAAATAATACAAAATAAAAATTAAATTAAAAATAAAATATCAAATAGAATAGAACAAAACAGAATAAAATAAAATAGAAATAAAATAAAATAAAATAAAATAAAATAAAATAAATATAAAATAAAGGTTAAATTAAAAAAAAAGTGAAATGAAAAAATCAGATAAAAATCAAATAAAATAAAATGTAAAATAGAATAGAATAGGATAAAGTAAAATAAAATAAAATAATACAAAATAAAAATTAAATTAAAAATAAAATATCAAATAGAATAGAACAAAACATAATAAAATAGAATAGAATTAAATTAAAATAAAATAAATATAAAATAAAGGCTAAATTGAAATAAAATAAAGAAAAATAAAAAAACAAATTAAAATAAAATAAAATATAAAATAGAATAGAATAAGATAGAGTAAAAAAAATAAAATAAAATAATACAAAATAAAAATTAAATAAAAAAATAAAATATCAAATAGAATAGAACAAAATAGAATAAAATAAAATAGAATTAAAATAAAATAAAATAAAATAAATATAAAATAAAGGCTAAATTAAAATAAAATAAAGTAAAATGAAAAAATCAAATAAAAATAAAATAAAATATAAAATAGAATAGAATAAGATAGAGTAAAATAGAATTAAAATAAAATAAAACAAAATAAAATCAATATAAACAAATAAATAAAATAAAGTAAAATGAAAGGAAATAAAATATAAAATAGAATAAAACAAAACTAAATAAAATATAAAATAAAGATGAAAATACAATAAAATACAGTAAAATAAAATAAAATGAAATATAGTGAAATGAAATGAAATGAAATAAAATACAATAAAATAAAATAAAATTATGAGAAGGAATTTCATACAGGCATGGAGCAATGGAATGGGGGGAAATGGTTTTAAACTGCCAGAGGGCAGGGTTAGATGGGATTTTGGGCAGGGTGGGCAGGGGCTGGGATGGAATTCCATGCCTGCATCCCTGGCAGTGCCCAAGGCCAGGCTGGACACTGAGGCCTGGCACAGTGAAAAATGCTCTTATCCATGGCAGGAGTTTGGATTTTAAGGATCTTTGAGTTCCCTCCCAACCAAAACCATTCCGTGATTCTCAGTGTTCCCTTTGGTCCTCAGTGAAACGATCTCCTGTGCTGAGGGATTGATTTCCCAGGCTCTGGGAGAAGTTTTGCACGAGCCACAGAGATTTCGATCTGCTCCAGCCCCTGTGGGTTGGGGCGGCTTGGAGAGGAGCCGGGCCCAGAGCCAGGCCTGAATCCTCCGATCCCGAGGCCCTGAGGGTCCCTCAATGGCACCAAGGGAAAATGTCCGGTTTTCGGCTGTTTGAATGGCCTGGAAAGGCCCGGGGTGGCCTTGGGGCAGCCGCGTATCAAAGGACGAGAAGAGGCTTCAGTTCTTTTCTCGGTCTCGGTGTTTATTAATTGTTTATCTAAAAGATTTTCTTTCGGCCCGACAGAGCTCTGCTCAGCAGCCAGCCATGAGCACACTCCCTGCCCTCCGGGCGGTCACCTATCTTTATACCCAAAGTTACGTGTACAATATTTATCATTTTTCCCCAATACCTTTCACCCTTATTGCCCAGTGCACTTTCAGTAATGACCAATCCCAAAGTGCCACCATCACCACAGAAGATGGAGGAGAAGAAGAAGAAGAAGAAGGACAGGACACGCCCCAATTCCTCCATCTAACTTCTCTAAACCCCCTTGTAGAGAAATCCTAAACCCTGTGTTTCACTCTCTAATTAACTGATCCCTTCACCATTCACCCCGGTGAAACCCTCCTGTCCTCATACAGGTGTCGTCTCCTGTGTGGGATCAAAGTCCAGCCACCAGACACTTCTGGAACATTCCAGGACTCCCGAGCCCCCCAAGGGTGCTCTCGGTGGCACCTCAGTCCTGAGCTGCTGAGATCCCACAGGAAAAAGCTCCCAGAAAACCCCAGGAACCTCCAGCTCCTTTTTTCTGCACCCTGGCAGCCCCTCCTGCCTTATTTAAAACCCCAAATGTGGAACCACCCGAACCCAAAAGCTCTGGGTGCCTCCAGTGCCAGCACTGCCCATGGGACAGTTTTTAACATTGTCCCAGTGTTGAGCTCAGGCCTCTGCTCAGACTTAAATGGTTTCTTTTCCTTTTCTTTCCTTCCCATCATCATCTTCCCCAGGGAAAACCCAGAGGGAATCGCAATCTCTATAAAACTTGGAAAATTTACCCAAACTTGCCCCTTTCCAGAGATGCCCAAGAAGTTCCTTGGTTTGGGGACAAAGATCCCAACTATTTCAAGGCTTTTCTCTCATCCCTATCCTTTCGTTTTTCAGCTGAACTTACCTGGCTGAAAATTCCAGCAGAAGATTAAAAGGAAAGGTTTTCCATTCCCTTGGAACAGGCCCTAAAAGAAGCTGCCATGTCTGTGGGTTCTTTTATTTACAATTATTTTTTATTATTTAAATTAATTTTTTTCATTTGTAAACTATTTATATGTTTATTATTTTAATTTTTTATTTTATATAATTGAATATATAATACACAATTTTAAATTAAAGATTGTACAGCTCAAAGACAATTTATTTACCTGGATCTGTGTTTTTTTTTTTAAATTATCTTAAAACTAAAATTTTTGAATTCATAATCTCTGTTTGGAAGGGATTCATAAATGTGCATTTAATTGCTAAACCACTGTTGTCTGTCTAGCACTAAACATTCTACCAGTTTAATAATGTACATTTTAAAAGCTTCCTACCTTCATTATTTATACTCCAGGGTCAATAATTATGTGTAATTCATTGCAGGATATTTTTTTTTTTCCAAACAAGTAGCAGCAGGGATAATTTCAGGTGCACTGTGTGGGTTGGCCTAAAAATTGGTTATTGGGAAGGCTGGGCTGGGTTTAATGGCTTAAAATAGAAATTTAGAGAGTTCAATCAGCTTTAAAAAATCCCTTTTTTGTGTGTATTTGGTCAGGAGAAGTTTTTGGGGTGAAGTTTGAAGGAGAAGGACAAGAAAATGTGGAATTACAGCAGCAATAACTACAGGAGCATCATCAGAGAGGAGGTTTTGGAATGAAGACCTGTAGGGAACATCCAGCTTTCCAAGGAAAGTCAGTTTTGAGGGCAGAGAAACCTCTGCCGTGTATTCCTGATGTCATTTTGTCTGGAATTCCACCTCCCCTACTCCGAGACCCTCCATGACCAAACCCCAGGAGCTGCTTCATTTCTCAGGGCAGAGCACTTGAGAGTCAACTCTTTTTACAGAATTCACAATTCATGAGAATTCATTCAACATCTCCCCAACCTTTTTCTGCCCCTGTTCCATGTGGGATTTCTCCCCCTGTGTCTCCCTGCCACTTTTCCAGGCCTTTTTTTCCCTCCCCGTGGAGCGAATTTGCAATCCCAAAAGTATTTGATCCAGCCCTCAGCCAGGAGCTCAGTCCTGCCAGGTCTTGTTTGTTCTGTTGTGATTCAGTGGGGCTGGGCAGCAAACACCCAGCAAAGAGTCTGAAAATTCAGGATAAGGATCCGTCTCCAAAGGGAGGAAAATTCCTGCTTGGAGCCTGAGCCTTGCACAGAGGGGTCAGTAAGGGAGGCCTTCAGAATCATCAAATCCCAGAGGGGTTTGGGTTGGGAGGGATCTTGAAAATTCCACCCCATCCCATTCCCATGGCTGGGACACCTCCCACTGTCCCCAGTGTCCAGCCTGGCCTTGGGCACTGCCAGGGATGCAGGGGCAGCCCCAGCTGCTCTGGGAATTCCATCCCAGCCTTGCCCACCCTCCCAGGGAGCAATTTCTCCCTGTTTAAATTTATTTTAGATTATCCTCATCTCTCTGCACCTCCTGACACTTGTAGAGATGAGAAGAGGCTTTGGGACATCCCAACCCCATGGGATTTTTCACAGATCTGTCACCTGGGCCGTGCCCTTCACGCTGGAGAGTTTTGTGGTCAGGAGCAGCCACAATTTGGATAAATTGAACTGGAAAACCGAAGTCCAGCTGCCTGTGATGCCCTCTGCCTGTTCTAGGCTCAGTCCAGTCCTGCTCCTAAGCTGTGACTCAGGTTTAGCTGTATTAATAATCTCAATATGTGGGAGAGGTTTTACAGTGACTTCTGTGAGCCAGAGGGAAGTTTGATGAGAGGATCCATGTCTGCCCCTGAAAGAATTTCCTACCAAGATCATTGACACAAAACCAAGAAAGAAAGAACGATAAATACGAGAAACCTGCAACTGCCTGTTCCAATAAACACTTTGTTTGTCTCTCGTGACCAATGGGTAAAGTGTAAATTTCTGAGTTTTGTAAGAATAAAAGTATAAAAATAAGTCTAAAAAGCATGCATGCCATAATAAAAACAGTTTGAACCCTTCTGAAAATGGAGTGTGTTGCTTTGTATTGTCTCTGTCTCAACTGCAACATCAATAAAGTCAGTGTGTCCAGATGTGACTCCTCAAGAAATCTGTGAGTTCAGAACATAATAAAAGCCTGATTTCTTTAAACTTTCCACCTTGACTAATCCAGAAAAAAATTTACCTTGAAACCTATATTCACAAAAAGGTGAAAACCAGAAATGGAGAAATATTTATTTTTTATCTCTTAAGCTTGTCTTTGTTCCCCAGGCTCCTTGCTGGACACAAAAAGGTGTTCTGACAAAAAGGAGAAAACCAGAGATGGAAAAATATTTATTTTTTTATCTTTTAAGCTCGACTTTGTTCCCCAGACCCTTTGCTGCTCTCAGCTTGGGAGAAGACCTTGCTTGGCAGATTCTGGCTGTGCTCTCCCGCTGCTCCTTCAGCAGCCCCAGCCTTGCCCCATCGATCGCGGTGCCGCAGCCGAGGGTGTTAATCGACGCAGAACATTTAATTAGGCCTGGTTTCAGCCCAGCGTTTTACAAGCCCAGTGCTGGAACGAGCACAATGCAGCATCTTTCAAACCATGCAGAAACAGCAGAATGGTTTCAGCACTGCTATTGCAGCAGCATCAATAAAACCCCTCGAGCGTGCCCGGAGCCAAGGGCCGGGAGGATTCTCCGGAGCTCTTTCATCCAGGATGAGCAGCTTTGTTCCGAAATTCCTCGCTGCCTTTTTGCTGCCTCCCTAATGACCACTTCAGTGGGCTCCCAGGAGAATGCCTGAGTCAGAGCCAGCTCGAAAACTGCTGAGGAAACATCCTCCCTTACTGGAAATGATTCCCAGCAAACTGCCCTGCTCCATATTTAGACTGACAGAGCCGAGGGCTCGCAGGGCTTGGGATTCTGCTCCTGCTGAAAAGGGATTGCCTTGGTCCCACCAAGAGCTCTGCAAAGCTCAGCACAATTTGCTCAGGATTGTCAGAGAAATCTTGGTGGCCACCAGGAAGAGCTGGATTGGGACAGATGACCTTGTGGAGTCTGGCCTGGGCCACAAATGTGAGGTCCATTTTATATAATTCCTGATTTAAATCCTGCTTGGGACTCTGCTCCTGCTGAAAAGGGATTGCCTTGGTCCCACCAGGAGCTCTGCAAAGCTCAGCAGCAAATTTGCTCAGGATTTGCTCAGGAGCAAATCTTGGTGGCCACCAGGAAAGCTGGAGTGGCCAGCTGAAAATGTGGAGTCGGCCTGGGCCACAAAGAGAATGTGAGGTCTGTCTGTAATTCCTGATTTAAATCCTGCTTGGGACTCTGCTCCTGCTGAAAAGGGATTGCCTTGGTCCCACCAAGAGCTCTGCAAAGCAAAGTTTGGTGGCCACCAGGAAGGGCTGGATTGGGACACACAACCTTGTGGAGTCTAGCCTGAACCACAGATGTGAGGTCCATTTTATATAATTCCTGATTTAAATCCTGCTTGGGATTCTGCTCCTGCTGAAAAGGGATTGCCTTGGTCCCACCAAGAGCTCTGCAAAGCTCAGCAGCAAATTTGCTCAGGATTTGCTCAGGAGCAAATCTTGGTGGCCACCAGGAAGAGCTGGAGTGGGCCAGCTGAGCTTGTGGAGTCTGGCCTGGGCCACAAAGAGAATGTGAGGTCTGTCTTGTAATTCCTGATTTAAATCCTGCTTGGGATTCTGCTCCTGCTGAAAAGGGATTGCCTTGGTCCCACCAAGAGCTCAGGATTTGCTCAGGAACAAATCTTGGTGGCCACCAGGAAGAGCTGGATTGGGCCAGCTGACATTGTAGAGTCTGACCTGGGCCACAAATGTGAGGTCCATTTTATATAATTCCTGATTTAAATCCTGCTTGGGACTCTGCTCCTGCTGAAAAGGGATTGCCTTGGTCCCCCTAAGAGCTCTGCAAAGCTCAGCAGCAAATTTGCTCAAGATTTGCTCAGGAGCAAATCTTGGTGGCCACCAGGAAGAGCTGGATTGGGCCAGCTGAACTTGTGGAGTCCGGCCTGGGCCTCAAAGACAATGTGAAGTCTGTCTTGTAATTTCTGATTTAAATCCTGCTTGGGATTCTGCTCCTGCTGAAAAGGGATTGCCTTGGTCCCCCCAGGAGCTCTGCAAAGCTCAGCAGCAAATTTGCTCAGGATTTGCTCAGGAGCAAATCTTGGTGGCCACCAGGAAGAGCTGGAGTGAGCCAGCTGACCTTGTGGAGTCTGGCCTGGGCCACAAAGACAATGTGAGGTCTGTCTTGTAATTTCTGATTTAAATCCTGCTTGGGATTTTGCTCCTGCTGAAAAGGGATTGCCTTGGTCCCACCAAGAGTTCTGGATTTGCTCAGGATTTGCTCAGGAGCAAATCCTGGTGGCCACCAGGAAGAGCTGGATTGGGCCAGCTAACCTTGTAGAGTCTGGCCTGGGCCACAAATGTGTGGTCCATTTTATATAATTCCTGATTTAAATCCTGCTTGGGTTTCTTCTCCTGTTGAAAAGGGATTGCCTTGGTCCCCCCAAGAGCTCTGCAAAGCTCATGAGAAAACCTTGGTGGCCACCAGGAAGGGCTGGATTGGGACAGACAACCTTGTGGAGTCTAGCCCGAACCACAGATGTGAGGCCCATTTTATATAATTCCTTATTTAAATCCTGCTTGGGATTCTGCTCCTGCTGAAAAGGGATTGCCTTGGTCCCACCAAGAGCTCTGGATTTGCTCAGGATTTGCTCAGGAGCAAATCCTGGTGGCCACCAGGAAGAGCTGGATTGGGCCAGCTGACATTGTAGAGTCTGGCCTGGGCCACAAAGACAATGTGAGGTCTGTCTTGTAATTTCTGATTTAAATCCTGCTTGGGATTCTGCTCCTGCTGAAAAGGGATTGCCTTGGTCCCACCAAGAGCTCTGCAAAGCTCAGGAGCAAAGTTTGGTGGCCACCAGGAAGGGCTGGATTGGGCCAGCTGACATTGTAGAGTCTGACCTGGGCCACAAATGTGAGGTCCATTTTATATAATTCCTGATTTAAATCCTGCTTGGGATTCTGCTCCTGCTGAAAAGGGATTGCCTTGGTCCCACCAAGAGTTCTGGATTTGCTCAGGAGCAAATCCTGGTGGCCACCAGGAAGAACTGGAGCAGGCCAGCTGGCCTTGTTGAGTCTGGCCTGGGCCACAAATGTGAGGTCCATTTTATATAATTCCTGATTTAAATCCTGCTTAGGATTCTTCTCCTGTTGAAAAGGGATTGCCTTGGTCCCCCCAGGAGCTCTGCAAAGCTCATGAGAAAACCTTGGTGGCCACCAGGAAGAGCTGGATTGGGCCAGCTGACATTGTAGAGTCCGGCCTGGGCCACAAATGTGAAATCCATTTTTAGTTTCTGATTTTAACCCTGCTTGGGATTCTGCTCCTGCTGAAAAGGTCTGCCTTGGTTTGGCCAAGAGCTCTGCAAAGCTCAGCAGTAAATTTTGGTGGCCACCAGCAAGGGCTGGATTGGGCCAGCTGACCTTGTGGAGTGTGGCCTGGGCCACAAATGGGATGTGAGGTCCAGATTTCAATTCCTGATTGTGGGAGAGCAAGTTTAGTCACTCTGGTCTGAATCCATGGTTTCAGTCTGAAGCAGTATTTTCCTTTCTTATATTAAACACCAAAAACTTATTTTCCACTTATTTCTCCTCAGAGAAATAGCAAACCAGCAATTAATAAAACACAAGGACTTCTAAGGTCACTGGAGAAGAGAAAATGCCTGTCCTGTTTTATACAAAATGAACAAAAATCTGCTTTTTTCAATTCTGCTTTTCTTATTCTGCTTTTCTTGCTCAGCTCAATGTCTATTAAAGAGATAACAGTGGCTGCAAGCAAACCACAGGCAGGAAATTTTCTTTTATTTTCATGTAACGAGGAGATTTGTTGAGTCTGGGTTGCTTGGGAAGCTGTCTAAAGCAGTTTTATTTTTAGAACTAATGAAAAATATTTACCAAGGGGGAAAAATGACTCCCTGGACCTCCCTGTGCTTGTTCTTCATATTTAGAAGTTGATACTTCCCAAAAGTCCCAGTTTTGCCCAGTTGTTGTGTTCCCATGGCAGGGGCTGGAACTGGAGGATATTTAATGTGTCCTCCAAGCCAAACCATCCAATGATTATTTGGGATTGCTTTGAAAATCCCAGTGTGCAGCACAGGAGAGGTGGTTTGGGGGCAGCCAGTTCGGGATCCCTGGAAGGTCTCCAAGAGCCTCAGCAGGAATCCCTGTGGCTCCTAAACATCCATGAGTGTCCCAGGGAAAGGTTTTTCCTGGCTCTTCCCATCTCCTGCTCCTGTCAGGTGCTGCTCCCTGCTTTTCCTGCATTAACCCCACTGGAGGAACCCTTCTCATCAGCTCTTGGAATTTCATTTGTCCCAAACCACTCCACAAACAGCTCCTTTCTCCCCTTCTCTGCCCCCCAAAAACTCCGGGAATTATCCCTTTTTTTTCTCCCCTTCCAGGAATAACCACGTTGCAAATGCAAGCATTGAGAAAACAGGGGCTGCTGTAATTAAGAGCATTTATCTGCTGTAATTAAGAGGATTTATCTTGGATTTTGTAAGAGGTGTCTCGCTCTGAGCAAGAGTGTCTGGGTTGGAAATTGGAGTAGAAATCCAGGTTGCTCAATTCCAAGAGGTTGGATGGATTGGGCCCTCTCCAGGTCTAAAAAGAAGTTTGAGCTTAATTTTGGGGTCTAGACCAAGCAAATTCATTTCTGGATCTCTTCCATAACAGCCCAGAGAACAAATCTGGGAATGAAGCAAGGCAGGGGGGTAAGGTAGGATAAAGTCTGAAGACATCTGGAAAATATGAAGCCAGTGAGTCAGGGGAGCAGAAAAACCTCCCTGCTGCCTTGGGTGAGGTCAATTCTGCTCCTGCCTGGTGGATAAATCTGAGGATTTATCCCAAATCCTGAATTCCTCATTTTCCACAGGCCAAACCGGTGGTTGCCAAAGTGTTGAAACCCAGAATTTCAATCAGATTTCAGTCTGTTCCTGGATGTTGGTATCAGTGGTGACAAGGCTGAAAAATAAAACTCTCAGGCTCTTAAAGATGGAAAATTCAAATTTCTAAATTCAAATGAATTTCTAAATTTAATTCTAATTTCCAATTTCAAATTTCAAATTTCAAAATTCAAATGTTCTGCAGCAGTGGAGATGGGCCAAAGGCTGGAATGGATGTTCTTGTAGGTGTTTTTAAGACAACGGTGTTGCAACCTCCTCTTCCAGCAGGGCACAAGGAGTTAAAATTCCTTTTTTTTGGAGCCCCTTCCAGGCCACCTTACCACAGGAAAGGCAATGAGGAAACTGATAGTCTCTATCTGCAGAGCAGGCTCTGGGTTGTGCAACAAGCAGCGCCTGGACTCACGCCTCAGCACTCCTAACTCCTCATTATTTGTGTGCAGCCCATCCTGTGCTGGAGGAA